>NC_053023.1:549423455-549675433 GCF_003073215.2 Triticum urartu
AATGTGTGTTTTAACAAAATTCGTCATGCATTTAAAAAATATTCCATTTACATTTCAAAAATGTTGAAAATCTATTTGGCAAAATATTCAAAGATGTATTTGGAAAATGACTAACATGTATTTAAAAAGTGTTCAATATGTATGCGAAAAATGTTGAACGTGGACTTAAATAAAGTTGACAAGAATAAGATGGAAATAAAAATTAGAAAATTTCAAAATAAACCAAAAAATACTAATGAAAACCAATAAAGAAAACACTCAGAAAACAAAAAAGATAAAGTAATAACACAGATTTTTTTTGCATGGAAGTCCCTAAACCCAATCTTACCGGTCTGTAATACCATCCCAAGACCACTCTATTTGGTCCGCTACTAAGACATGCGCAAAGCCGTGACCAGAAGCGAGACGGTGCTACATCTTGCAGTAACTGAGATATAACACTCGCGGGTTATCACTGAGTTTCCTATTTGCTACTCCCTGCAGTGGATTGTCATTGATTCGAACAATAGGTATACACCTAACGAGTACATGGGCAGGACATTTTGCGCTAGGAAGACCTTGTGGGTTTGGGCACAACTTGGACGGTTTCAACCCGCTTTTTTGTTTTGGAAACCTTAAAGATGGTTCCTAACCAAATTTTTATTTCGTTGTTGTTTTCTGTATTATTTTACCAGAGCTCTCGGTTATTTATTTTCTTTTGCTTTATGTTTCTTTTTTTTAATATTCATAAATATCATAAATGTTCAATATCTTCAAAAATTGTTTGGAATTTAAAAATTAAATTCTAAAAAAAAATCAATGCTTTGAATTTCAAAATTGACCTTATTTTTCCAAGGCAACTCATGTTGACAAAAAATGGTCAAAATTCAAAAAATGTTATGATTTTCCAAAAAATATCCACAAATGAAAACGTTTGCTTTTTAAGAAAAAACTCGTTTTTCTAAAAGTGTTCAGGATTTCAAAAAAAAATCTTGTTTTCTAGAAAATGTTCAGATTTTCCGAGAAAAATAGTATTTCATAAAATGACCATGTTTCAAAAAATTATTAGCGTTTTAAAAATTGCTCAGAAATTTAAAAATCTCGGGATTTTAAAATTCATTCCAAAATGTCAAAATAGTGTTGGTATTTTCAAAATTTTGTTTCTGTTCCAAAAAATCTTCTTGTTTCCAAAAAATGTTCAATTTTTTTAAAAAATGTTGTTTTCTAAAAATGCCCATGTTTTTGAATAATTTCATGGTTTTATTTTTTTAGAATTTTTCTTTTTGCTAACTGACGTGAATTAAAACCGCATGCTACAGATTATCAGTCGCTGCAGTATTTTCCCGGTTTGTTCTAGATTGCTACAGTCTTAATGGGCCAGGCCAGTTCGCTCACTCCTGCGCAAATAGGAGGCAAGTTGACGCTTAATGCGTTCAATAGGTGCTCCTGGTTATCACTGTTTGTTTGCTTTGTTATGGGCTTGCCTAATCCTCCCAATCCTTTCTCCCCCACTGGCAACTTTACTTCCGCGCTAGGCCGAGCTTCTACCACGGTCGAGCCAACGTGTCGTCATAGCTTTGTTATGTGTTTTTTCTTTTTCAGGAAGTATAACTATGCTTCTCGCGAAAGCAAATCTGCGTTTTTATCTTATTTTGAAAGCATAACTTGTGATTCTTGTGGAAAAGCAATGCTTCCCCAATTTGTTTTCCATCCCAATCGTAGGGAAAACCAGGCAAAAACTAAAAAGTAAAAAAAAAACTCATCTAAAAACTGAAAACGCGTATAGAAAAATAGTTATAGAAAAAATTCATAGGAAGTGCCTAGTACGCGGCACGTGGCAGAGATTGGGTGCATCACTTGGCACGCTCTCAGGCCAAAAAAAGACCCTCGCGGGAGCGCCCCATGGGTTAACAAACCATCGCAACATGTTGTACTGGACGTCGTGATTACAGAACTGATGAAATCACTAATTAAGGGGTATCCCTTACAAAGATCACTCCCACCTTCCCAGACTGTAGGGATGAAAACGGAGCGGAAACGGACGGAACCGAGTGCTATCATATTTGTTTTCATATTTTGCTGCAGAAGCAGAAATAAATACAGAAACCCTGGAAATGGAAACGGAAATAGATACTGCTGGAAACAGAAATGGAGCGAATACAAAGCGGACACGGAAACAGAAGTGGGCGTTGGCCGGAACTTAAAAACCCCTCGAATCATAGAGAAACGCACATAAAAACAAACAAATTTAATGAATTGGTAACATGGCTAGAAAATAATATGATTATGTCAGCAACTTAGCATAGTATTGCAATAGTATTGGACAATTATGTATGGATCTAGTTGAGTACGGGTGTGGTAGTAGAAGTTGGGATTCAAATGATCCATTCTGCACATTGTGTCATTATGTGTTGTTTGGTGGTTGGGCTACAAAGTAGCCATAAGCCTATAGTAAAAACATAAATTTCATATTCACGAAAACGGAAAGTTTCGTTTCCACGTCTGTTCCACCGGAAAACACTGTTCTGTTTTTGCGACTTCCGTTTTCATATAAAAAATTCTATTTTCACTTTCGTTTTGGAAATTTCCATTTTCACTTTCATATTTCCTCTCCGTTTTTATTTTTCTTCCGGAAAAGCGGAAAATTTCTACTCCATTTTCATCCCTACCAGACTGCGACAAGTCGTGCACTGCATGTGCCCATTTTGTTGCAATCCGGAAATTTTCCTTTTTTTTCTGTAAATTCATTTATTCAAAATATTTTATCTCTTATACCTCCCGTTCAAATCATGAATGTTTTCATTGTTGGATTTCTTACGTTGAAATCTTCAAAACTAGATACCCCTTGATTAGTGGCTCTTCAGCACTGGCCTCCGGTGAGCATCGCGCGATGCAACTGCACAATCCAGGGCCGTTCCAGGCCCGTCCGCGGTACAAGGCCGGAGCTCGCTGCCTCCAGAGAGACCCGTTCGGTGGGACGGACGCGGACGGGGGGTCGGCCAAGCCCGCGTCCGCGTCCGACCAGATTCGCTCTTGGTGTTGCTCATGCTACGGAACGGAACGGAGCAGACCGTCACAACGTACGTGTTGTACCGGACGGCCATTCCTCCCTCCCTGGTGCTCACCACAGAACTGGCCATGCTGAACTGAAGTGGTCCGCGTGCAGGGTGCAGCCGATGCAAGACCATATCCTCCTCGACGCGATATTTTCCAGCAAGCTCATACTACTACACAGGAGTAAACCGCCAGCTCCTGCCGCAGCCTGCAGGCATGGACGCCCACGTCCACGTGGGGATGGACTGATCCAGTCCGAGATAGATATCGTATCATCAGGCGACCTTACTTACTGCCACACAGTAGGTTTTACTGCACCGCACGAGGCAGCCACGTACACCATGCAAATGCAAGCACACGTGAACTTGTTGCGCCCGCACAGTTGTTTCAGTTCGCACTGTGCGCCGTCCCGTACGTGCGCACTGGCGCCCACGATAACTCGTGTCGCCTCCAGGCGCGAGGAATCCGTCCGGTCACTGTGCAGGGCTCGCCGCAGGACGACAGCGTGACCAGAGCGCTCACGTACCACTACGTGTGCATGCGCGGCTCACCTACAGCTACAGTGTACCAGCCGAATGCATGCATCAATGCCGCTCGCTCGCTGCATCTGTGCCTCTGGCCTAGGCATAGCTAGCTACGTCCACCGACGGCGTCCCCAGCTAGTAGAAGCTAGCCAGGTAGCTTCCACCAGCAGCGAGTAAAGCCGTCGCCGTCGGCGACGCGGCCAGGACGCGTACGTGCGTGCGGCTCGAGGTTGGTGCATGGTGCGCGCGCGCGGCGCGGCCGGCCGGCGCGGTGGGTTCGACCACGATGCAAATATGCGCGATGCATCATCGGCCTCGCGTCTAGCCCTGGTCAAAAGCGCGGCACAAAAGAAGAGACGCAGCCCATGAGAAATGCATATGCACGATCGAGCTACCTGCTCTAAACTCTAAACAAATTACAAGGTTGATCATCATTGCAGATAAAGCCCATGGTGATCACGCCCACTCGATCCATCCATCCATCGGCTGCGGCCAAAGGCTCCCCCGTGACCACGTACGTACTTGCTACGCATACAATAGCCATTAGGAGTCCATTAGTCAATGCTCACATGACCGAAAGTGCGCGATCGAGAGATGATGCCATTTTGCGGCGCCGTCGAGTCATCACCGGCCTGATCATATAAAAGATCGCCGTGCCGTGCGCCAGCCGGGGCCTGGGTTTACTCAGTGCACGTACGTACGTGCACGCGCGCGCGCCTGGTTACTTTTGTGTGCTCAGCTCGTACGTGCAACAAGGAATAGGACAACGCCGGTGGGCTGTGGTGCATCTGTGCATGTGTCCGGCTCATAGTTTAACTTGACTTTTGGCCGCGGCGACCAAGGTTTTGGAGGTTTGGGCCGACCCGAATCAGCTAAACAACAGGCGACTGATTGATCGATGAATGGTATCGCAGCTGGCGGCCGGTCACTGAATGAGATGGGCAAAACTATTGGTGTTCATGTGCGCTTTGGAAACGATCACATCAGAGGACACGTACTCGCGAGTAGGACCATGTGCATGCATGCATGCCTGAACACCAAGGAAAACACCTTTTTTTCTAGACATAACATAGATAGTGTGCTCACTGCTCACAAGCCAGCACCCTATCGCCCAGCTAGCTAGAGCTCCAATTTTTGCACTGCGTGCAGTGTCAATGTTGCCACGCCGAGGATTCCACATATTGACATGATGCCGCTGAGTGAAGAAGTCTAAGTAAGGTATGAAAAACTAAGTATAACTGCAATATGAAGGTTTAAAAATGCTTCTACTCGTTAAAATGTAAAATTGAGTATTATGTTTTGCGGGGAAAACCTAGAAAATTGGAATTCAGGTATTTAAACAATGCATTTTAGTATAATTTTAGATTATGTTTTTGTGTTATTTTGTTCGCATGCCATATAGTTTTGTTCGGCAAAGGAAAAGTGCATGACATGCATATGATTTGACCCAAAACGAAGAGTTACTTCCTCCGATCAATATTACTTGTCTCTCAAATGAATACAGTATTTAGACTTATCCATTTAAACGACAAGTAATATGAATAGGAGGGAGTATTACAATCCTTGAGATCCACCTTTTTCCCGGGGATCTTGTGATGCACCTTGATTGCTCTTTTTCAAAATATTTGACTGTGTTGTGTCTTGACTAGCTCTTTGATATGGTTATGGAGCTCCTCTTAATATTAAAATATTTCTTTATCAAGAAAATATTGTGTCCACCTAGCTTCTGACCCAGTCGGCACATGGGTCTGCCAAGTAGGACAAGTGTGTCAATGTCTTTCTTTGGGGATGGGTTGTTCAAATTTTGGAATGAGTTTTCTTAAATCCGGTAACTCGTGGAAACATTCCCTAAATGAACACTAGTCAGTATGTAGTCTATATTATTTATAAAAGAGCAAACATTATCTTCTTTAGGTGCACCCCACGAAACGTACACGAATATATTACCATCGCGTGATTAGTCCCACTAAACTCAATCTAACGGCTAACCTTAACCTAATTTGCTCTCTGTGTGCACTTAGCAATTTACATTGACTGACCATACTCCACCGCGGAGGAAAATATGAAAGTCCACGTCCGGTCAATTAGGAAACTATAATCACGGACACTCCTATTAAGAAACTAATCATAAACGCATCTAATTATTAGGAAACTAATCATAAACGCATCTTATTATTAGGAAACTAATCACGGACGCATCCTATTATTAAGAAAATAATCACGCGCGCATCCTATTAGGAAATTAATCATGAACGCATCTAATTATTAGGAAACTAATCACGGACGCATCCTATTAGATAACTAATCATGAACACATCTAATTATTAGGAAACTAATCGCGAGCGCATCCTATCGTCTCGGGAATCGTGATCGCGAGTCGCCTGTCGTCACCAGCCCACCACCCACGTGAGCCACAGTGGGAGACACGTGAGGAGGAGCTGCGGCTTCCTCCGAACACACACACGTGTCGTCGCTGCTTTCGTCTTCTGCCTGGAGGCTAGGTCACTTTTCTACTGACTGCAACGACTTCGTTCATGTCCTGGCATGTTCTCCGAGAATTATCGGCATCCGCGTTGACTTCAGCTCCGACCACAATACCCACGCTGACAACCACCCATCGCCGACGCCCTTCAAGTGGGGGCAACACTGAGTATTCTGGACCAGTATAAGCGGGCCAAAAAAATCGAGTGAGGGGCGCCCCGGTGCATGGAGGGCGTCGCCTCAAAACTGGACGACTGATTCACCTGCGTCGACAACGCCGCCCAGCTGGTGAGAGGACACGGTCTCCGCGGCCGCTCGCAGGCCTGAACGACGAAGACGCTCGCCTTCACGCAAACGCGCCGCACACACGCACTAATCAAATAAGCACCGAGTGTTGTTGTTTTTACTGTCATCGCTACCTCGCCAGTGGTGACACATCTAGAAGTACACGAACTAGAGATGAGGCAATGAGAAACAGAGGCACGCTGGAGCACACACAGTTGGGTTTCAGGCAACCAATGCCTTCTTTCTTTCTTTATTTTTACACTGATTTTCGCGTACCTGCAACAGACATCCCTGTTTTTTCAAGTACTGACTACCGGTTATTACATGGCCAACTCACGACTACATAGTGAACTCACAGACAAATTCGCTGAACCAAGACCTTACTTGCAGTCATGAAATTACGTGAAAAAAACCTAGAAGTTTGCATAAGTTTTAGTGACAAAAATAAAGTTCGCATAAGTTTTACTAAAAAAACCTGAAGTTTGCATAAGTGTATTTGTTTGTCCAGCAGATACATGGCAATTGTAATTTTACATGAGCATTTTCATACCGTCCTTATCTACAGTTGAGTTAACATGTTTTCCTGATAGAAAACTTGGACCACATACAAGAGAAGCAAAAAATGCATGTTGATTATGATGATGACGAATGTAGGATATTTTGTGGTCATGGTAAATTCTCATATCATTTATTTTACTTCATTATTGCACTCTACATTACATACTACGCACGACCACTTTGGTAGAGGTGACGAGTTCGCATCATACAGAGAGACCAACCATGTTTCTCCGAATATCTTGAATCATGATACTTATGACTTCATCTCTACTACTTATAAGAAGTACATTTTTTTATTTGACTATTTTCCTGACTTGAGAGGTAAGGTATGTTTTATCCACTAGAGTTGCTAAAATTGGAAGCGTGTCTGCAGTTTTTTTCTTTTTAAACCGGCATTTGTTGGCCTTTTTTGCCACTGTTATTCTTACAAGTGGTAGCCTACGCATGTTGAAGACCATTTCCAAATTATTTATCTTCATATCATTATTACTACAAACTAAGAGGATATTTGTTATATTGTCAAAATTTTAGAATGTTGAGCCCTTAAAGAAATGTGTAGTACTCAAGTAACTGTTCCAAGTTGTCGTATTAATGCTTTTGTCTTGTAATAATAATTCTTGACTGGAGTTTATTGGCACTGAAATGGTTCCTTAGCTTGTCGTAAGTGACATTTTCATGTGTATACTTGCATAAATGTGTGCATATGGAGAATCATGATAGATCTTTTAAATAATTTTGAGTTTTATAAATTGGGAACACTGGATGGTCTTTTAATACAGGAGACATGTTGATTAAGGAGAAACGATATTTCAAATTGTTTGTACGAGTAGGGAATAAGAGATTGTGTATTTTATAGGGAAAATTCAAATTTATGAATAACTTGTCTTGTATTAAGTTTAGTATAGTGTGTTAATCCAAATAGACACGTGGTGCACGTGCACACTTATTAGTTCAAATAGACGTGCGTTGCACGTGCACACTTACTAGTTCTATTAAAACATCTTATATTTATGAACACAGGGTGAAGAGGCATAAGGGCATCTTCAAGAAAGACACGTAAACCTTTCGCGGTCTGGATGTGATTTCTCCCGCAAACCGGAGACAAAAGTGGGGAAGATTTGCAGAAGTCCGGACAGACTCCAAGCCCGTTTCTGACCGCCCTGGCTCATCAAGAACCCCTCCCCCCTCTCGCGCGTGCTCCCGCCCGACGCCAGCTGTCCGCATTCATGCTGTTGCAGAGCGCGCCTCTCCGCATTGAAGACAGCTCAGGGCGGTAGCGACCTCTTACTACCTCCGCCATTGAAGCGGCGCGCTGGCCGAGGGCTGGACATGCCTCCTCGCCGCATTCATACGTCTTTATTAAACCCGCGTGGAAGCCGAAAAACCTATTACAGCCACACGTTCGCTCATGAGCGGACCGACATTAAACGCTATGCCGGCCAAGCTCCTCCCATCTGCCCTCTATTTATACGAGGCCAGATGTCGGGCAACAATTGCACCCCTCCGCCGATCTGATCTCCTTCTTCATCATTTCCTTCACTCTTTCGATGACTTTCGAAGAGCAGTTCTCTGGCATACAAGCCGGCTGGGAGGCCTGTCGAGCCCGCCGGATACGAGCGAGGCAGCTCGCTGCTCCACCTCCCGCGCCTGACATGCCAGAGCAAGTTGTCGCCCCAAACCGCCGCGTGGTTCAGCAACTCGCCACTCCAGAACAACTCGACGAGGAGTGGTGAGTTTCTCCAACCGGCATGGCGGGGAGCACGGCGACATGGACATCGCCGACCAGTGCATGCGACCGCACCAACCGCTATCGACACGTGCGTAACCGCGCCATGCACGCAGAGAAAGAAGTCGGTTCCGCGGACGTGGACGAGGTGGCGGCCGGCACGTCCGGCCCGCTTCCATCATCAAGAAGAAGTAGAACACGGGAGGCCGCCGTCATTTGGGTCCGAGGAAGGCCACCGCCGGATACCCGGCCGGTTCTCCTTTATCTTAGACCATCCTGGGTGTTGGATGTCGACCTCGCGCATCCATGTCCGCAGACGGATGCGTGAGGATTTTTGTAGGTTGCCATTGGAGATGCCCTAACTAACTCTTGAACTTACGATATACAATAGCATGCTTTTTTTTAATGAGTTAGTTTTATCAGAAAGATAAAACGAACTTATGTTAGTGACAAATGAAAATATATTTATCCGTAATAATTGAGGGCGTGCTATAAACCCAGCTAGAATTAGCTCAACCCCATGACATAATAACTTATGAAAAAACCTCTCAATTATCAGTGCAAGTTGCACAACCAAGATCTAAAGGAATATGTTTCCCACATGCACGCACGCACAAAACAAAAGAAAACACAAAGAAGGCCAGAATGCAGCAGCGTAAACATATCCACATGAAAAGCCATTAACTTAGGGCATCTCCAGCCGTTCGACCCCCCAGGGCGCCTAAATAGAGCGGCCTGGGGGCGTGCCGGCGCTAGTTCGGCCCCTGGGGGCGACTTAGCTCCCAGTCACGCCCCCAAGCGCCGGCCCCAGAATGCGGGAAATTTAAAACTTGGTCGTTCCCGCCCTCAAAAGACGCCACAAATCCGGCGATCGGACGTAGTCTGGCGTTACAAAAAACAGAGCGTCACACGCCGCAAGTTCGCGTGCATGATTCACTCGGCGGGGTCGGCTCCAGGCATTGGCGGAGTCGGCGTGCTCGGGCTCGGCGGTGTCGGAGCTGCTTCGGTGCTGGGCTGTGTCGGCGCGGCTTCGGCACTGCTGGGCGGCGACGTAGAGGCGTCGCTCGGGCTTGGCGTCCGTGTGGTCGTGGGCGCGGGAGTTTGCGTCGTCGGCGTCGTCGGCGTTGCCATCTGCATCTGATTCAGGATGAGGCCGCGCTCCGCCATGTACCACGCCCTGAGCTCCTCGTCGTCGCTCTGGAGCATGTCCGCCCCGCCCATCAGAAAAGCCATGTCGGTGTTCCTCTTCTTCGCGGCGACGTTCGTCCGGAGCAGGTCGAGCTTGATGGCGTTGTTCTTCATCAGCGACGACCACCGCGCCTCAGTATTCTCTTCACGTAGGACGGCCCGAGCCTGGGCGTCGGCGAGACAATGCTCGATGGACTCCTGCACTCGCGCGGTTGCCGCGTCGGCGTTTTTCCCCTTCTTTGCCAATTTGTGGCCGTCCGGCCGCCCCTCACTCGCCCCCGGAGTCGTCGCGTCCGGCTTGTATGTCTCCTTGGCCTTGTCAAGAGCACGTCGAACTTCCGCCCACTTCTCGCACTTGTCAATGCGCTTGTAGACGTGGAGGTGCTTGAAGTCGGCGTCTTGGTTGTCGCCCCGATACATGGCGAACATACGCAGCAGCTGCGCGGAGGAACAAACAGTTGGCGGGCGGCGGGCGTAGCCGACGAAGATATGCGGGCGAACGACGTGCGTACCTGATCCTCAACGCCGGCGCCACTCTCCGGGCGAGCCGCGACCTCCTTGACGATTCCATGCCATTTGTTGCACGCCAACTGGATACGCCCCCAATGGTTCGCCATCGCCTTGGAGCCGCGCTGCATGTAGACGCCTTTGAAGTACGGGTCGACGAGCTTCCGCTCGTCGAACTCGGCCTTGATGCGGTCCCAGTACGTCTCCAAGCTCTGGTTCGCGCCGGTGGTCGGGTCGAGGCAGACGACTTTCTATGCTTCGGCAAGGCATCCCTCCTCCTTGGACGTCCACTTGATGCGCGGTTCGCCTGACCTAGCCGCCCGCTTCTTCTTCTTCTGGCGCCCCTTCATCGGAACAGGAGCCGGCTCCTCCTCGTCCTCCTCCTCGCCCTCCTCCTCCTCCTCGGGTTCCTGCGCTTCGTGCGCGTCCTCGCCGTAGACGTAGCCGAGCTCGGCCTCCATGTCGCCGTTGAGATCCACTACCTCGTCCTGGGTGGCGAACCCGGGAGACACGGCGGCCGCGGTCGATCCTGTCGCGATGATGTCGTCCATGTCGGCTCCTGTGTCGTCGGCGTCGCCGAGGTGCGAGAATGGCAGCGGACCACGTCGGAGATGGGGCGTCGGTGTGGACGCGTAGGCGGCGGGCGGCGAGTAGTTGTATGGAGAGTACTGCACGCCGACGAAGGCGGGCGAGGGTGTGCGCGTCGCGGGGTGGCCATGGGGGAAGGTCACGTTTGGGTTGAACCCCCCGTGCGCGTCGCCGTCGGCGTAGCCGGGCGACGACATCCTCATGGAGAGCCGACGCCTTGCTGTCCCCAGGGCGCGTACAGGGCGTGGCTGATGGCGAGTGGATTCATCATCCCCGCGTGGTTGACCGATGAGGAAGACGCCGCCGCACGCGCCGCGTTGTCGCGGGCCTTCTTGGCAATGGCCCTGTTCCGCCGGTCGGTGGTGACTGCGTCGCGTCGCTGAATTTCCACCCTCCACTCGGCGCTCGACATGCCCGGTGGCTTCGATGGCGGCGCCCTCGGCTTCCTCTGCTTCGGCTGGGCCACGGTGCCAGTCGTGGTTGCCGCCGCGCGCGGCATGGCGTACTTCTTCGGCGGCATGGCGGCGACTGGAAGGCGAGTTGGAGGGGGTTTGGCGGGAGAAAGGGAGAGAATGACGGGAGGAAGGCGAGCGAGCGGGAGAGATGCGAGGGAAAAGCGTCAAGAAACGACGGGAAAAGGCCCTCGGGTCGCCGCCAGGGCGGGCCCACGCGTCTTTTTCGCTTGCGCCGGCTCCCCAAACGCCCCCCAGGGCGTCGGGTTCGGCCTGGGTCCGCCGGCACCAGTTTTTATCCGAACCGGCGAAAAACGGGCTTCTGGGGACGCGACTGGACCGTTTTTTTGACGCTGGCGCGGTAAAATCGCCTGGGGAGGGCCTGTTGGGGGCGCGGCTGAAGATGCCGTTATGGCCTAGTGATCGAGTGGAAAGAGACACCGCGAGTCGGAAGGCGCCACGCCACCGCCCCGGAGTTGCTTTCCTCTAGCGAGAAGGTCAGGCCATCAGGGCCACCGTGTCGCACGTGCGAACGAGCTTATGATTGGCGCCTCCGCCAGCCAGCCAGCAGCAACAAAAGAATGGCTGCGTGATCTGCGTGGACCGATCGGTATGCATCAGATCAGAAGAACGTACAACGTACAGCGAAAGCGAGAGGCGGCCACTAGCTAGTCGCTCGATCGTTCCATATGATTGGCGGCTCTGCGATGTGCGTGCGTACGTACGTACTCGCAGCAAAAGTGCAAATCGATCGTGCGTTGTATAGTACTGTACAATAATATGCATGCATGTACCGGTGGTTGCAATGCACGTACGCTCCCGAGTGAGTTGCATGATACAGCCCATTGACAAGTCGTTGCTCCTACTACTTGCTAGGTACGTACCTTGGGAATTATAACTTTATAAGATGGCATCATCGATCGATACATACATTTGTTTTTGGTGGTCCTGCATGCGTGCGCGCTCTAGCCTCAGGAAAGGCCCCCTTGGAAGAAAGCTAGCTACAGTAAAGCTTATGATTGATTGCACATCTGAGAAAGCTAGCCATCGTATTCTAGTTTCTTGCATGCAGCTGAGCTTCTTCGGTCGCTGAATTACCAGGACCGACGGCTGCAGCACTCCTACCCGTTCTCTTCTTTTTGAGATACGGTGTTGCAGTTTATTACGTGCTCCTGTGTCTGTGGCTGTGTGTATTGGTTGCTGTTGGAGAGGGCGACAACGCCGACATGCACGGTAGCTGGATAGCCATGTGGGCTACCAAATGGATGCGGACCAACTCGATCTCGATCGCATATTAATTGAGTCGGTGGTGTGTGCGTGCGTGCATGCATGCTCTCCTGCACATGGCCTGGCTGCCCCTCTCCACTCCTCTCGTGTCGTCGAATGATACGCACGCGCGCGCCAATGATGCATCATTTCATACCATGATCCATCTCTGATTGAACACGGAATGGCAAGGCTCCAGCACCGCACGTACACGTACGGCGTCCCAAAATGGAACTGAAGCTGACCGTACGTGGCATGGCATGCAGCACCAACAAGTTTTACCTAACATGTACTACGACCACATATATACTTCTGTGCCATCTCACGTCGGTCTTTTATCTATATGTAAATTTAATCCTACATTTTTTTTCAAGAGTATGCAATTGCGTACCATATTTTTATAGAAGGCGAAATACAAGATGACTACAACTCGCCGTGAATAACAAATGTAGTACAAACTCCACACCAAGGCTAGTCGAAGACAGCCACCGTCAACATTGCAACTACAACACAAAAGAGCCTGTCCAACTAAGCAACATGGCCGCGTCTCGACCGACGCCAAACACCTCCGAAGATTAGCAGCTCCAACTGAACAGCCACCATCCTACTTACTTCCAAGGGGGTGGTACTAGCTAGTACAGTACTTTGTTTTTGTCATTCACTTTGACGTGTATAACTATATATTGACCTGATATGCGGTCGCAAACGAACAGTACGGATTACCCCACCAGAGATACGGTCAACAAAGCATCTCGCGGAGTTTTGGATCCATCTCGTCATGTTTTCTGTTGATTTGTTTCTCAATGCCTCACGGGGTTGTCTCGAGTGCAGATATTAGGGAGCCATCGGTCGTCTTGTAGGCTTGTACAGTAGCTAATATTGGCATACATGGCCACACGAGCACTACATTAGTAGCTAGTGGCAGTAGTTGATTTCTAGCAGTGCTTCTAGAACTTGTCGATCTTGTCGGATCAGTGGATCAAATATCCATTAATCTGTTTGTGGTACGTATATATGGGTGGGTTATTTGTCCTGATTCCTGACGTTGATTGCACATTGTTTTTCTCCTGTTTGAAAGCTTGACGGGTGTCGTCAGTGCTAACATAAGCAGGATTTCGAATCCCGGGAAACACTACTTCGATCCAAGTACTGCATCAGCATCGATCCTCTCGCGGGATCCCGGGAAACATTGCCCCTTGCGCAACTATTTTTGGCACTCAGTACGTCAGGCTGGAAATGCAGATCGAATAGTACATTTGACTGATATTAAAGAGATAAATACGACACTAGTCCTATACACACAAATAGTTGATTTCCACTAACTCAATTCTGGTGACAAGCAACTATGCCAACTCAGCATGCTACCATACATCCCCACTAACTTTAATTCTTTTGCGCAAACGGTAAACCCCGAACGTTGGATTCTTGTTTATGGCAAATCGAATGGTTTTTATAGCAATTTAGTTGTCGCGTGGATGACAAGTTTAGCTGCTAAGTAGGGCAATTTCCTGGCCAGAAACAAACTGAGGATGGATTTGCCTTGCTTACTAACTAAACTTTCCATGGCCAATAAGTATAAATTGCCAAAAAAAAAACCTTAGCCTCGGTCAAATCCGGAACGTTCAGGACTTATGGGCATCCTTCTTTTAACATGCAACTATGGCAACTCGCCATGCCATTATGCATGAGAAAAAAGACTCACCTTAACATGCACAATGCATGCTATTCATATTCAATAAATATTCTGCAACTATATAATAATCAAATACAGTAAATTATATATGTATTAGTTTCAATTCCCTTATTGCTAATCCAAAGAATGAACATTTATACTACCATTACCATATCTCATAGAAATATCTGGAACACATCCAATTCCCGTAGCAACACGTGTGGTGCATATGTGGATCATTGAACTCACATGCTCTAGCGAGGGCGTCATGTCTCACACGCTAGAAAAATATATAGATCGGGGAGAAATCCGTGAATCTCACTAAACTCTTAGTGAATGCATCTACATGTGTAAATTTGAGCACCAAGGTTTAAATATTCTAGTCAATACAAAACATTTATCGACAACCTTAGTTGGTAAATAAGTAAAAAAAATGAATAATATGATCAAATAGTTGTGCCATTTGCATTTCAGCAACATTCAAAGTTATTTACCTTCAAAGAAACACCTAATGGACTCCCAAGCAGTATAAATAGTAACCTAAATTTGTGACTATGAAGACTTGAACTAAGATGGTGAACTGCATACTTGTTCCATGAGCTCCATTGGAAGACATCTTGGACCCTGAAATTCTGGAAGTTACAATGATTCCTGGAAATAAAAGAACTAACAAAACGGGTATTGTGAAATCAAATCAAAAAATATTTCCTCAAAACTGAAATTTGATAATCCATGGAAACTAAAAGAACTGAAATGTTTCATAAAAAAGACCATAAAACATTGGATTGTGAAATGGTTCTTCTTAGAAATCTTAATATTGGATCTCATAAGAATTCCAAAGTCCAAACGCTGAATATCTACAAAGCCATAATTAAACAACTTCATGAATCCCCGATTTTACAATAGTTTAGGGTCCAACTCGTTATTGATTTCATGGAGGAAATACCAGACGGTTCAGTGGTTGAGGAGCGAAAGATGGATTATTATGTTCCTCCAAACGACACTCTGCAGCACACGGTTGCACAGTAGAGCAGATTAGTACGGACAGACACGCGTGGTTAGCAGTCCCGAACTCAAAAAGGCAGTGCAGTACAAGTACGGTGTGGCTCACGGATAGGCATGCATCGGCCACGGCTAGGCTCCAAAAGCCAAACTAGGCATGGAACCTCGGAAAGCAAGAGCACGGCAACAGCAAGTAGGCAAGTACACGAGAGTGGTCATGGCCGATCAAAAGTCGTTCGCTGTTCACGTCCGTGCATCCATGCACGCATGCACATGTTCCGTAGTCGTAGGCACTGTACCACCATGCATCCTCTACGGAGCTCTAGCCACGTACTAGTACGCCCGCATGCATGCATGCATGCACGGTCGGTTTCCCGCGCATGCCCGCACCGCGCGCCGGGGCATGCAGTTACGGCCACGTGCACCCGTGCCATGACCATGCTGCCTGCCTAGCCTTATTAGGTTTGGTACTGCTACCAGCTAGCTAGTGTGGGCGTGTGTACACGTACCGTACGTGTGTGTGGAGACGTCGCTAGCATGGCTAGCTAGAGCAATGGGGTGCTGCTATAGTGTACGCGTATGAGTTTATTGTATTGTTGATCTGTGTACAGGACTGCACCGCATTGACCATGTATCCTGCTCCATACGGGCGGATCGAGCACTGTGTCCATCGAGGACGACGCATCACGTCATGGGATAAACACACGTACACTGTTGCAAAAACAAAAAGGTATAGGTATACATGTTGCAGGCATGGGTGGGATGGGTAATTGTATCATGCAGATTCCGGGCTACGACTTGCTACCTTCTCGCGACGGCATGCAGCTGTGTTTTTTTTAAAACTATAATGGCGCTCTATTAAAATGAAACTATCTGGAACTAGCGCAACCCGCAAATCGATATCACATACCAGTCTGCAAATATTGAAGGGTGTGTGTGTGTGTGTATTAGCCCCTCCCTCCCCTCCCGCGCCGCTCCCGCGCGGCGACCGGGAGGGCAAACCCCAGCGCCGCCAAGCGAGCTCTCCCTTCTCCTGCCCTCTCCTTGCCGCCGCCGGGCAAAGCCCGGTCGGCGTCGGCGGCGGCGGGGCATCTTCTCCCCACGCGCAGTGTCGGCAGGCGCGGGCGTCTGCATCGAGCGGTGGCGGCGCGCTGGCGGCGGGGCGTGACGACGCGATGGCGGGCGGTGCGGGGGCGAGCGGCGCGGCCTGCTGCTCCCGCTGGCACCTGGCCGAGGCATGGAGGCTGCGCGGGGCCGCCGGGCTGGCTCGGTCTGGCTCGGCCAGATCTGGATGCCTGGGTTGCGCGGGCACCGCCGGGGCTGCCGCCGGCGGGTGGTCCGGTGCTGGTATGCTGGGGCGGCGGCCCCAGGCTGAGGCGGATTCGCTCTCTTCTTCCCGGAGCGGAGTCCCGTCATGGTGGCTGGTCGGGAGTTGCGGCGGATGTGCGGCGGCGCCCCGGCGGAGGCGCTGATGTCCCTGGCCGTGAGGGCGGCGGGGATGCGGCGGGTGGAGGCAGGCAGGCGCTGGTCTCCCTCGACCAGGGGCTGCGGTGGACGCACCTACTAGGCGGCGTGGTGGTCTGCGGATGTGGCGCGGCGGCATTCGGTTCCCCTCTCCACGGTGATGGCCCAAGGTGGCAGCTTTGCCCCCCCACTTCCAGTTTGCTGAACTCCGGAGATGATGGGCGTGGCCAAGGAGAAATCCGGCGCGGCTACGGCTGCGGGCAACGGCGACGCTCGTGGGCGCCGTCTCCTCCCTGGAGGCGTTGTCATGGCCATGTCCATCCGCTCTACTGACACCGGAGGAAACTCTAGGCTCGGTTCACCGGGCCAGGCAGCGGTGGCGTATCGGCACCGTCCCCTTCTTGGAGGCGCTGCCTAGGTGCTTGGGGTGTCGTCCGGGCACGTGGCTGGTGGGTTGCCTCGCTCGCCTCGGCGGTGTGGCTTGGGGTGCATGGCTGTCATGTGTGGGATGTTGCTGTGGACATGAGCATCCGGGGCGCTATGTACTCCATCATCGATGCCTCATCGGCCATATCTTCTTCGAGTCAGACTAGCTCCCGCTGTCCACTGGCCGATCTTCTAGGCACCATCGGTGGAGAGTGCGTTGATCTAGTTTGGTTAGGTGATTTGTCATGCTATGAGGTGTTTGATACCGGGGGATGCGGCCTGTGTGCTCTGTGTCCGTACTTTTCGCCATTGTTTGGCTTAAGTTTGGGCAAGGGTGTTAGTTGCCGATGTTGTCACGGTGATTGTGGGTGTTAACCTCTCGGGGTGGCACATTGCCGAAAGGCGTTGTATCAGCCGTCTTGGCTCTTCTTCTATGAATATATGATACGCATGCTTGTGCGTATTCGAGAAAAAAAGTCTGCAAATATTGATGCGGGAGCCAGTCATCCAAGCTAGCCGCATATTCTCAATTTTTTTTCTAAAGTCCATATACATGCGCCCACTTAAAATAGCCGCATATCTAATTATAATTTAGCTAAAAAATATCCAAATGTTCAAAGCAGCAGTAGTTTTAATATAATATTACACTCCAACAATACTGTCCCCTTTAACCACCCACAAAATGGTCAATTAGATCACCCTTCCGTTGCTCATGAGATGCTCGATGCCGAATTTATTGATACGTTTGAACAAACTCATCAAATGTGGCTGAATTCTGGTCTGGAAGTTCAATAGGATCACTCATTTTCTCAAATTCAAGACCTACGACAGCAGCCTCACCATCATCCTCGATGATCTTGTTGTGCATGATCACAAAACATGTCATCACCTCCCACAAGGTCTCCAGATCCCACTGTTTAGCAGGTCCACGAACGACAACAAGCAGAACTTCAAATGTCCTCTCAACATCCTATCTTGTTGTTTTTTGTTTTCGGTCAAAGTGAGACTTTTCTAGCGAACATGGTCAGAGATGGTCTTGACAAAGATAGCCCACGGAGGATAGATACGGTCAACCATATAGTAGCTCATATTGTATTCATGCCCTGACAGTATAGTGACAAGGAGGACCCATCGCGATTAGGATCCCATGAACTAGGAGCGCCAGCACCAGTTCCTCGATCTTCCTTCTACATGCATACATGGTCATGGCTTTCATTCACTAGTAGGAAACAGGGCATTACTCTCGGTTCCAGTCCTGTACAGAAAGGTCGGGACTAAAGCCAAAAACATTTAGTCCCGGTTAGCTTAAGAACCGGGACAGAAGAGGCTCCACGTGACCGTTGCGTGGCGCCCAGGCAGGAGGACCTTTGGTCCCATTTGGTAACACCATTCGGGACCAAAAAGCATTCACGCGTCAGCAGCTGGCAGTAGCTGGGGTTTTGTTTTTTCTAAGGGGGGGGGTTAGGGGGTTTTGGAGGGTTAATTTAAGGGTTTCATATTGTGTTAGCTAGCTAATAGAGAGAAGTGACCTCTCTTTCTCCGTGCTTTGTCGATGCTAACTGCTATACATATAGAGAGAACTCGATACGCTAGCTAGCAAGCAAATGAAGGAACCATTAATTATAGAAGATCATCATGAACATACATAGAGAGAAGTGACCTCTCTTTCTTCGAGAGATTGGTCGAACAACAAGTTTTTGTATATCTATCCGACGCTACTACATATATACAATATAACATCTCTTACAATCCCTAACATCTAAAGTCTATGTCAATTTCAAGATGGTATTCTCCCTTCTCATTGATGACGTGGTCAAGAAAGAATCCCACCAATTCCTCTTGAATTGCTCGTATGCGATCATGTGGTAGGAGTTCATCCCGCATCTGCCATATCTAATTTAAAGAAAGGGGGTCAATACATATATATGAATGAAACTCAACACAAATGATGGTAATAAAATAAAATTTATGAATATTATTGTTTACGTACTTCATATTGTTTTTCAGAGTAGCTCCATTGAAAGGTCGTGTTGTAGATGAACTCGCAAACGTAGTATCCACAAAAATCATTCCAGGCTTCCTGCCACAAGCACTTTACGAGAAATAGAGTTCTATCAAACTGATAATCAAGCATGGTAAATGGTATTGATGAAAGTAGAATCAATGGGAGATGCGCGAAACTAGCTAGTACTAATTACTTTCGGGTGTGTAAATCGCAGCTCCCTCGGCAGTCCTAGAGCAATTCCGGTGAATTCTTTCCAAACCCTGCCAGACAAAGAAAATAATTACTTGATATCAATACATGAACAAAGTTGCCGATATGGTGCGATAATGATCGATTGAACTTACTTCTGGAGCATTGCATTCATGTCCGCAGAGTCCTGGGGATCTTTTCATCTCGAGTCTAAGACAACTACTACTCCTCGGTCAAGCTTAATCCCTAGCAAAATGAAGTGAAAATTGTGCACATATGCATAACTCATCAATTATACATTACTATAACCTTGAGTAAGCGAAACTGAATATGCACAAGACAATAACACTCACTCGAAGTTGTAAGGAAAGAGTATTTTCTCTTTGTTTTGATTTCGAAGTAAGGATTGTAGCAGGTTCTTCTCAGTATCTTTGACTCTATTTTTAACCGACCATTCATTTATGGTATTTGGGTTAATGAACCCAATGTCATAGATTTGTGTTTTTTTGCATTCGACGATCTTCAATCTGCATAATATAGTGAGGATAATTAATATATACATGCAATGAATGAGGTGAGCTATGGAGACTTAATTACAGAAGTAATACTTACAGACAGTAGCAAGTCATGAGTCGTTTGCGTTAGCTAGGCATAAGGCAAGGATCTAAGTTTTGTCATCCTTGTTATTAACTTTCTTAGAGGTATTTTCATCATGAGTCTTCGTAAACACAACATAAAACATGTTATCCATAGAGGCCTTAGCAATCCTAAGTTGGTTTTCATCATACCCCTTTTGATTTCCCGCAACAATCCAAGAGTAGGGTTGATTAACATTATTGAAAACTTGTTGGATTATGTCTAGAACTGGGACTTCCTTTTTAAGATTCTCATCAAAGATTTTATTTTCCCCAAGCAAATGTCTTAAACCATAGTCACTATTGTAAAGAATTTCATCTATCACAGGTTTTTCATGATGCATACCATAAAAGTCAAAGATTTCCCTAGCTTCACGTATTATGTAGTCAAACTCATTCATATGAACAAGAGTGGCCAACTTTTTAGCTCTAGGATTCTTTATAACAGGGAGCTCAAAAAACAATCTTTGCAAGGTAGGATGGGTATGAATAAATTTACTTTCAAGTTTCAGAACTAGTGCTGAAATAGTATCCGCATAAGATCTAGTAGTTTTAAGTATAGGGGCATCATCAAGACTAAGCTTCCCAACACAATTGAAAAATTCTTGGATACGTTCTTTTCCCATAACGTTCCCTTGCCCCAAAATAAAGGTTTTAGCATCCAGATTGCCCGTACGTCCAATTTAAGGAGTTAGGCCATCATCTATTGGTGCCATACCGAAATCACTCATGATTGCAAGCAAAAGATAGATCTGACAAGAAAACGGCGAACGGAAAATAAAGGCGAAGAAAACGGCAAATTTTTGTGAAGTGGGGGAGAGGAAAATGAGAGGCAAATGGCAAATAATGTAAATTATAAGGAGATGAGATTTGTGATTAGGAACCTGGTATATGTTGAAGATCCTCCCCGACAATGGCGCCAGAAATTCCTTTTGATGTCGCTTGAAGCTACGCTAGTATTTCCCCAAAGAGGAAGGGATGACGCAGAACAGCGGCGGTAGGTATTTCCCTCGGATATGAAACCAAGGTTATCGAACCAGTAGGAGAACCAAGCAACATAACGTAAACAACCCCTACACATAGATAACAAATCCTCACAACCCGACGTGTTAAAGGGGTTGTCAATCCCTTTCGGGTAACGGTGCCAGAATTTGGTGCATGACGGGAAAATGGTTGTAAATATTGATAGATCGAACACCAAATAAAATAAATTGCAGCCAAATATTTTTGGATTTTTGGTTTAATATATCTGAAAATAAAAGCAAATAAAAATAGATCGCAAAGGCAAATAATATGGGAAAGAAGACCCGGGGGCCGTAGGTTTCGCTAGTGGCTTCTCTCGAGAAAAATATCAAAGCGATGGGTGAACAAATTACTGTTGGACAACTAATAGAACTTCAAATAATTATGACGATATCCAGGCAATGATCATGATATAGGCATCACGTCCAAGATTAGTAGACCGACTCCTGCCTGCATCTACTACTATTACTCCACACATCGACCGCTATCCAGCATGCATCTAGTGCATTAAGTTCATGGAGAAACAGAGTAATGCAATAAGAACGATGACATGATGTAGACAAGATCTATCTATATAGAGATAGACCCCATCGTTTTATCCTTAGTAGCAACGATACATACGTGTCGGTTCCCCTTCTGTCACTGGGATCAAGCACCGTAAGATCGAACCCACTACAAAGCACCTCTTCCCATTGCAAGATAAATATATCAAGTTGGCCAAACAAAACCCAAATATCAGAGAAGAAATACGAGGCTATAAGCAATCATGCATAAAAGAGATCAAAGAAACTCAAATACTTTCATGGATATAAAAAGATAGATCTCGTCATAAACTCGAAGTTCATCGATCCCAACAAACACACTGCAAAAGAGTTACATCATATGGATCTCCAAGAGACCATTGTATTGAGAATCAAGAGAGAGAGAGAGATGAAGCCATCTAGCTACTAACTACGGACCTGAAGGTCTACAAAGAACTACTCACGCATCATCGGAGAGGCACCAATGGAGGTGGTGAACCTCATCCGAGATGGTTCTAGATTGGATCTGGTGGTTCTGGACTCTGCGGCGGCTGGATGAATATTTCGTCGACTCCCCTAGGGTTCTGAAAATATTGGGGTATTTATAGAGCAAAGAGGCGGTCTGGGGGGCACCCGAGGTGAGCACAACCCACCAGGGCGCGCCTGGGCCTCCTGGCGTGCCCTGGTGGGTTGTCCCCTCCTCGGGACTCCCCCAGGTGCAACCAGGGCCCAACATGTTCCTTCTGGTCCATAAAAAATCTCCGTAAAGTTTTGTGGCATTTGGACTGTGTCTGATATTGATTTTCTGCGATGTAAAAAACACGAAAAAAATAGGAACTGGCACTTGGCACTATGTCAATAGGTTAGTACCAAAAATGATATAAAATGATTATAAAACAACCAAGATTGATAATATAACAGCATGGAACAATAAAAAATTATAGATACGTTGGAGACGAATCAAGAGGGTTATGGCAAAAGCTGGATGCACTTCGTGTACAAAATGGACAGTCTCTTTCGAAGTATCAGGGTTTAGGACGAAAACTCATATGTTACAAAAGGAATTTCATTTCTTCACATGTAACTGCATTTTGATATTCTAGATCAAAGGCATCATCATAATAGTTGTGGAGAGAAAGTCTTCACTTTTTCTTCGCTTGTGACATTTGCTTATTGCGCCGTAACCATGGATAATCTTCATCATTTAACAGGGTGCTTGGGTCAGCCTTGACTTTGATGGGAGGAATTTCATGAAATTTTTCATAATCTTCAGACATGTCTATCTTGCCCTCCACTCCACGATGTCTCTTTTTCCTGAAAGAACTATGTGGTGCTTTGGCTCATCGTATGATGTATTCGCTTCCTTATCCTCTCTTTTTCTCGGTTTGGTAGACATATCCTTCACATAGAAAACATGCGCCACATCATTGGCTAGGATGAATGGTTCGTCTGTGTACCCAAGTTTGTTCAGATCCACTTTTGTCATTCCGTACCGTGGGTCTACCTATACCCCGCCTCCTGACAAATTGACCCATTTGCACTGAAACAAAGGGACCTTAAAATCATGTACATAATCAAGTTCCCATATGTCCACTATCTAACCATAATATGTGTCCTTTCTCCTCTTGGTTGCTGCATCAAAGCGGACACCACTATTTTGGTTGGTGCTCTTTTGATCTTGGGCGATCGTGTAAAATGTATTCCCATTTATCTCGTACCCTTTGTAAGTCAATACAGTCGAAGATGGTCCCCTGGTCAACGAGTATAGCTCATTAGAAATAGTGTTGTCACCCATGAGACGTGTTTGCAACCAACTGCCGGAAGTCCTGATGTGTTCACATGTAATCCAGTCGTCACACCACTCCAGGTGTTTGGAGCACAGAATATTCTTGTGTTGACATACAGGGTCACCAAGGTGAATTATGTAGAACTGTGTAGTTTGCTTGAGACCAAGAATGCCCGTCCCTACATATTATTGAGTCTGCTCCTAGCGTGCCTTTTCCAGTCAGTATCCCCTCATACCGCGATTGAGGGAGACCAATCTTCTTAAGGTCAGGAATGAAGTCAACACAAAACCCAATGACCTCCTCTATTTGATGGCCCGTGGAGATGCTTCCTTCTGGCCTAGCACGGTTACGAACATATTTCTTTAAGACTCCCATGAACCTCTCAAAGGGGAACATATTGTGTAGAAATACAGGGCCCAGAATGGCAATCTCGTCGACTAGATGAACTAGGACATGCGTCATGATATTGAAGAAGGATGGTGGGAACACCACCTCAAAACTGACAAGACATTGCGCCAAATCACACCTTAACCTTGGTAGGATTTCTGGATCGATTACCTTCTGAGAGATTGCATTGAGGAATGCACATAGCTTCACAATGGCTAATCGAACATTTTCCCGTAGAAGCCCCCTCAATGCAACTAGAAGCAGTTGCATCATAATCACGTGGTAGTCATGAGGATTTAGGTTCTGGAACTTTTTCTCTGTCATATTTATTATTCCCTTTATATTCGACGAGAAGCCAGATGGAACCTTCATACTGAACAGACATTCAAAAAAGATTTCCTTCTCTTCTTTGGTAAGAGCGTAGCTGGTAGTACCTTCATACTGCTTTGGAGGCATGCCGTCTTTTTCATGCACATGATGCTGGTCCTCCCGTGCCTCCGGTGTATATTTTGTTTTCCTATACACGCCCAAGAATCCTAGAAGGTTCACACAAAGATTCCTCATCATGTGCATCACGTCGATTGTAGAGCGGACCTCTAGGTCTTTCCAATAGGGTAGGTCCCAAAATATAGATCTCTTCTTCCACATGGGTGCGCGTCCCTGAAAGATCTTGGATGTTGCCTAGAGGGGGGTGAATAGGCGCTTGAAAATAATTACGGTTTAGGCTTGAACAAGTGCGGAATAAACCTAGCGGTTAATTTGATAAGCACAAAACCTAAAACAACTAGGCTCACCTATGTGCACTGCTACCTCTTGAGCACTGCGTTGGTTTTCCCCGAAGAGGAAGGGATGATGCAGCTAAGTAGCGTAAGTATTTTCCTCAGTTTTTGAGAACCAAGGTATCAATCCAATAGGAGGCTACGCGCGAGTCCCTCGTACCTGCACAAAACAAATAAATCCTCGCAACCAACGCGAATAGGGGTTGTCAATCCCTACACGGCCACTTACGAGAGTGAGATTTGATAGATATGATAAGATAATATTTTTGGTATTTTTGTGATAAAGATGCAAAGTAAAATAAAGGCAAAGTAAAAAAGCAAAGGAAATAACTAAGTAGTAGGAGATTAATATGATGAAGATAGACCCGGGGGCCATAGGTTTCACCAGTGGCTTCTCTCGAGAGCATAAGTATTCTACGGCGGGTGAACAAATTACTGTTGAGCAATTGACAGAATTGAGCATAGTTATGAGAATATCTAGGTATGATCATGTATATAGGCATCACGTCCGAGACAAGTAGACCGACTCCTGCCTGCATCTACTACTATTACTCCACTCATCGACCGCTATCCAGCATGCATCTAGAGTATTAAGTTAAAAACAGAGTAACACCTTAAGCAAGATGACATGATGTAGAGGGATAGACTCATGCAATATGATGAAAACCCCATCTTGTTATCCTTGATGGCAACAATACAATCCATGCCTTGCTGCCCCTACTGTCACTGGGAAAGGTTAAGGAAATATGCCCTAGAGGCAATAATAAAGTTATTATTTATTTCCTTATATCATGATAAATGTTTATTATTCATGCTAGAATTGTATTAACCGGAAACATAATACATGTGTGAATACATAGACAAACAGTATGTCACTAGTATGCCTCTACTTGACTAGCTCATTGAATCAAAGATGGTTAAGTTTCCTAGCCATAGACATGAGTTGTCATTTGATTAATGGGGTAACATCATTAGAGAATGATGTGATTGACTTGACCCATTCCGTTAGCTTAGCACTTGATCGTTTAGTTTGTTGCTATTGCTTTCTTCATGACTTATACATGTTCCTATGATTATGAGATTATGCAACTCCTGTTTACCGGAGGAACACTTTGTGTGCCACCAAACGTCAAAACATAATTGGGTGATTATAAAGGTGCTCTACAGGTGTCTCTGAAGGTACTTGTTGGGTTGGCGTATTTCGAGATTAGGATTTGTCATTCCGATTGTCGGAGAGGTATCTCTGGGCCCACTCGGTAATGCACATCACTATAAGCCTTGCAAGCATTGCAACTAGTGAGTTAGTTGCGGGATGATGTGTTACGGAACGAGTAAAGAGACTTGCCGGTAACGAGATTGAACTACGTATTGAGATACCGACGATCGAATCTCGGGCAAGTAACATACCGATGACAAAGGGAACAACGTATGTTGTTATGCGGTTTGACCGCTAAAGATCTTCGTAGAATATGTATGAGCCAATATGAGCATCCAGGTTCCGCTATTGGTTATTGATCGGAGACGTGTCTCGGTCATGTCTACATAGTTCTCGAATCCGTAGGGTCCGCACGCTTAAAGTTCGATGACAATTATATTATGAGTTTATGTGTTTTGATGTACCGAAGGAGTTCGGAGTCCCGGATGAGATTGGAGATATGACGAGGAGTCTCCAAATGGTCGAGACGTAAAGATCGATATATTGGACGACTATATTCGGACATCGGAAAGGTTTCGAGTGATTCGGGTGTTTTCGGGAGTACCGGGGAGTTACGGGAATTCGTATTGCGCCTTAATGGGCCATACGGGAAAGGAGAGAAAGGCCTCAAAGGGTGGCCGCACCCCTCCCCATGGGCTGGTCCGAATTGGACTAGGGAGGGGGGCGCCCCCTTCCTTCCTTCTCCTTTTCCCTCCCCTTTCCTTCCCTCCTACTCCTACTACTTGGAAGGGCTCCTAGTTCTACTAGGAAAGGGGGAATCCTACTCCCGGTGGGAGTAGGACTCCCCTAGGGCGCGCCATAGAGAGGGCCGGCCCTCCCCCTCCACCACTCCTTTATATACGGGGGCAGGGGCACCCCAAAGACACAACAATTGATCAAGTTGATATTTTAGCCGTGTGCGGTGCCCCCCTCCATCATAGTCCACCTCGATAATACTGTAGCGGTGCTTAGGCGAAGCCCTGCGTCGGTAGAACATCAACATTGTCACCACACTACGCGCTGACGAAACTCTCCCTCAACACTCGGCTGGATCGGAGTTCGAGGGACGTCATCGGGCTGAATGATACGTCTCCGTCGTATCTACTTTTCCAAACACTTTTGCCCTTATTTTGGACTCTAACTTGTATGATTTGAATGGAACTAACCCGGACTGATGCTGTTTTCAGCAGAATTACCATGATGTTGTTTTATGTGCAGAAAACAAATATTCTCGGAATGACCTGAAACTCCACGGGAGGTCTTAGAAAAAATAAGAAAAAATCCTCGCCAAATATGAAGACCAGGGGGCCCACACCCTTTCCACGAGGGTGGGGCGCGCCCCCCTACCTCATGGGCCCCCTGTTGACCCTCCAACGCCAACTCCAACTCTATATATTTGCTTTCGGAGAGAAAAAATCAGAGAGAAGAAAATCATCGCATTTTACGATACGGAGCCGCCGCCAAGCCCTAAAACCTCTCGGGAGGGCTGATCTGGAGTCCGTTTGGGGCTTCGAAGAGGGGGATTCGTCGCCGTCGTTATCATCAACCACCCTCCATCACCAATTTCATGATGCTCACCACCGTGCGTGAGTAATTGCATCGTAGGCTTGCTCGACGGTGATTGGTTGGATGAGATTTATCATGTAATCGAGTTAGTTTTGTTAGGGTTTGATCCCTAGTATCCATTACGTTCTGAGATTGATGTTGCTATGACTTTGCTATGCTTAATGCTTGTCACTAGGGCCCGAGTGCCATGATTTCAGATCTGAACCTATTATGTTTTCATGAATATATGTGAGTTCTTGATCCTATCTTGCAAGTCTATAGTCACCTACTATGTGTTATGATCCGGCAACCCCGAAGTGATAATAATCGGGACCACTCCCGGTGATGACCATAGTTTGAGGAGTTCATGTATTCACTATGTGCTAATGCTTTGTTCCGGTTCTCTATTAAAAGGAGGCCTTAATATCCCTTAGTTTCCAATAGGACCCCGCTGCCATGGGAGGGTAGGACAAAAGATGTCATGCAAGTTCTTTTCCATAAGCACGTATGACTATATACGGAATACATGCCTACATTACATTGATGAAATGGAGCTAGTTCTGTGTCACCCTATGTTATGACTGTTACATGATGAACCGCATCCGGCATAATTATCCATCACTGATCCGGTGCCTACGAGTTTTCCATATACTGGTTTACGCTTATTTACTTTTCTGTTGCTACTGTTACAATCACTACAAAATACCAAAAACATTACTTTTGTTGTCTTTACTTTTTTTGCCGCTACCACCACTGTCATATTACTTTGCTACTAAACACTTTGCTACAGATACTAAGTTTCCAGGTGTGGTTGAATTGACAACTCAGCTGGTAATACTTGAGATTATTCTTTGGCCCCCCTTGTGTCGAATCAATAAATTTGGGTTGAATACTCTACCCTCGAAAGATGTTGCGATCCCCTATACTTGTGGGTTATCAAGACAAATTTCTGGCGCCATTGCTGGGGAGCATAGCTCTATTCTTTGAGTCACTTGGGATTTATATCTGCTGGACACTATGAAGAACTTGAGAGATCCAAAAACCAAGATCCTTCCCTCAACTACGAGGGGAGGTAAGGAACTGCCATCTAGCTCTGCACTTGATTCACCTTCTTTTATGAGTAAGTTTGCGACACCTACACCTGCTTCTGCTATTCGTTCTGATATGTCGCATGTTATTGATGATGCCACCTCTGCTATGCATGATACTTATGAGGAAACTGCTTCTATGCCTGATACTACTGTGCCCCTTAGTGAATTTCTTGATGAAAAAATTGCTAGGGCTAGAGAAAAATAAATTATTGAATCTGAATACGATGATGAAAATATGCCTGTTATTCCTGAAGGTTATCTTTTTGATATGGAATCTTCTGCTGCTATTTCTGCTTGCAGAGATAGATATGAGCTTAAGAGGTTATTAATTAAATGGAACAAAGAATCACTTGGAGATAGAATGAGACCTGGCCTTGCTTTTGCTACTTCACCTATTTGTGTTCCTGATAAAGAATATGAATTCTTTGTTGATCCTGATATAATTACTTTGGTTGAATCTGATCCGTTTTATGGCTATGAATCTGAAACTGTTGTGGCACATCTTACTAAGTTAAATGATATAGCTGCCCTGTTCACTATTAATGAGAGATCACGTTACCTCTATATACTCAAAATATTTCCGTTCTCATTAAAGGGTGATGCTAAGATATGGTTTAATTCTCTTGATCCTGGTTGTGTGTGTAGTCCCCAGGATATGATTTATTACTTCTCTGCTAAATACTTCCCTGCTCATAAGAAACAAGCTGCTTTGAGGGAAATATACAATTTTGTGCAAATTAAAGAAGAGAGTCTCCCACAAGCTTGGGGGAGGCTTCTCAAGTTACTTAATGCTTTGCCTGATCATCCTCTTAAGAAACCTGAAATACTTGATATCTTTTATAATGGACTAACCGATGCTTCCAGAGATTACCTGGATAGTTGTGCTGGTTCTCTTTTCAGGGAAAGAACACCGGATGAAGCTAAAATTCTATTGAATAATATGTTGACAAATGAAAATAATTGGGCACCTCTTGCGCCAGCTCCTGCTCCAATTACCGAGTCTATCCCTAAACCAACTCCAAAGAAGAGAGGTGTTTTATTTCTCAATCCCGAAGATATGCAAGAGGCAAAGAAATCTATGAAAGAAAAATGTATTAAAGCTGAAGACGTTAAGAATTTACCTCCTATTGAAGAAATACATGGTCTTAATTCACCGCCTGTTGAATAAACATATGATCTCAATTATTTATTCACTGAAGAACCTCCTGATCCCGATATCCCGACACAGGTAGTAAAGGTAAATTCTCTCTATAGATATGATAAAGCTGAAGTCCCTCCTACTAAAATTGCTAGTCAGTGCTTGGATGAGTTTGATAACTTTATGTATAAGCAAGATGACTTCAATGCTTATTTTGGTAGACAAATAAAAGAAAATGCTTATATGATTAGACGTTTGGGTGATTATATGGCTGATATTAAAGGTGAACTTAAACTTGTTAGCAAACATGCTTCTATGGTTACCACTCAAGTAGAACAAGTACTTAAAGCTCAAAAGGAAGTGCTTGATGAAATGAATAGTAAGAAAAATGATTATGCTGTTAGAGTGGCTACTAGAACTGGTAGAATTACTCAGGAACCTTTGTATCCTGAAGGCCACCCTAAGAGAATCGAGCAAGATTCTCAAAGAAATAATATTGACGTTCCTAGTTCTTCTAAAAAGAAGAAGAAGAAAAATGATAGAACTGTGCAAACTTCTAGTGAACCTATTGCTGAACCACCTGATAATCCAAATGATATTTCTATGTCTGATGCTGAAACACAATCTGGTAATGAACTTGAACCTAATGAAAATATTAATGATGATGTTCATGATGATGCTCAACCTAGTAATGATAATGATGTAGAAATTGAACCTGCTGTTGATCTTGATAACCCACAATCAAAGAATCAACGTTATGATAAAAGAGACTTTGTTGCTAGGAAACATGGTAAAGAAAGGGAACGTTGGGTTCAGAAACCCATGCCTTTTCCTCCGAAACCATCCAAGAAAAAGGATGATGAGGATTTTGAGCGCTTTGCTGAAATGATTAGGCCTATCTTTTTGCGTATGAGATTAACTGATGTGCTCAAAACAAATCCTTATGCTAAATATATGAAGGATATCATTACTAATAAAAGAAAGATACCGGAAGCTGAAATTTCCACCATGCTTGCTAATTATACTTTTAAGGGTGGAATACCAAAGAAACTTGGAGACCCCGGAGTACCTACTATACCTTGCTCCATTAAAAGAAATTATATTAAAACTGCTTTATGTGATCTTGGAGCCGGTGTTAGTGTTATGCATCTCTCTTTATATCGTAGACTTGACTTGAATAAGCTGACACCTACTGAAATCTCTTTGCAAATGGCTGATAAATCAACTGCTATACCTGTCGGTATTTGTGAGGATGTGCCTGTTGTGGTTGCAAACGTTACTATTTTAACGGACTTTGTTATACTTGATATTCCCGAGGATGACAGTATGTCTATTATTCTTGGAAGACCTTTTCTTAATACTGTAGGGGTTGTTATTGATTGCAACAAAGGCAATATCACTTTTCATGTTAATGGTAATGAGCATACGGTACACTTTCCGAGGAAATAACCTCAAGTTCATAGTATCAATTCTATTGGAAAAAATCCATCGATTATATTTGGAGGTTTTGAATTTCCCCTTCCTACTGCCAAGAAGAAATATGATATTCTTATTATTGGGGATGTGTATATCCCCGTTGAGGTAACTTAGTGTTATTCGAAATTTCTCCGGTTTCATGATTATCCGAATGAGTTTGTTAACAAGACTTGATCAACCTTGTTAGTGGATTCTTTTTGATGAGCATGAGATGGATGAAACTAGAAGCACAAACTTCTGTACCCTCTCTATACTTTGTGTTATTTATATTAAATAAAGTAAAAATAGTATTTTCTGTCTGTTTCCTGACTTATCCGTGCAATATAAAAATATCCCAAAAATAAAAGTCCTCAGAATGCCATGCCAATTTAATATGATTTTTTCGGGAATATTTGAGGATTTACTGTGCAAAAATTACCGCGGAGGAGCTGCCACCTGGCCACAAGGGTGGTAGGCGCCCCCCCTATAGGGCGCGCCCCCTGCCTCGTGGGCCCACGGTGGCCCTCCTCCACTTATCCCAGCACCCATCTTCTTCCTCTGTCTCACACAAACCCGAAAAACCAACTCAAGTACGAGTTCCAGCCACTTTTGCTGTGATTTTCGATCTCCTTGCTCAAAGCACCTCTCGCAAAGCTGCTTGGGGAGATTGTTCCTTGGTATGTGACTCCTCCATTGGTCCAATTAGTTTTTGTTCTAGTGCTTTATTCTTTGCAAATTTGTGCTGCAAAGGTGACCATGTTCTTGAGCCTGCATGTCAAATTTATATGCTTCCAAGTAGTTCTAATGCTTGATATAGGCTCTAGGCACTTGTAGGAGTAGTTACTATCAGTTTTATTGAGTTTGGTTTACTTTTATTTTTGAAGTTACTAAAAATTTCAGATTGTTTCAGAAAAATGATGAGGAGATTATTGAGGGGCTCATCAAGCCAAAGCTCAAAGGAAAAGGCACCTAAGTCTAAGTATAATTTGCCACGCACCGCGGAGATTCGGGCGTGTGAATGGCCTTCTGAAGATTTCTTGAGAGCAGCCGGTATCTATGAAGATTTTCATGAATTGGCTCACAATGCAGGCCTCACCGCTTTCCTCCATGACCAATGCGATCAGTATCTCTTACTCACAAATACCTTTGTGCAAAACTTTTATTTTCATCCTAGGAACTCACCACCTATGGTGGAATTTCATTTATATGATGAGCCTAAGGAGATGTCACTTTTTGATTTCTGTCGGATTTGTTTAGTCCCTTTTGAGGGAAAGACAGAAGAACCACATCATGATGATGTGGCTGGGTTTATTGATAATATCACTATAGGAGAAACCAGGAAGGTTTCCGATGCATGAATCACTAGCATACATTTTCCTGTTTTGCGTTACTTTGCATTATTTGCTAGTCGTTGTTTAATTGGACGCGGAAACTCTGGAAACCTTAGTATCCCTGATTTAATTATTCTGCTCCAAGGTTTATATAGTGATAACACTTTCACTTTGGGCGGTATTATTGCTAGACGGTTAAATATGAATCATACTAAGGGTCCCATCTTTGGAGGCATTTATGCTACACGCCTAGCCGCACATTTTAGCATACCTATTAGGCATGCTGAGAAGGAAGAAAAGTGCTACCCCGTGTTTATCTAGATCATAAAAGTATGGTGGCACATGATTTTATTGTTAAAAATAGGGCAGGGGAGCTTAGATATCAATTGTTCTTTAATAAACATCATCCTGAGACTATTACCTTGCCTGCTCCTTCTTTGTTTGATTTGACTACAGGCATGTACCTTGTTCCGTTGGCAGCTATTCACGCCTACCGGAACCTTGCACCAGTTGAGGAGCCAGAGCCGGAACCACAATTTGATCCTTCACGACAGTCTAACTATCAGTGGGATCCGAAGATGATTGCCAGCCAGTGGCAATCGGAGCCTTCTTCTTCATCACAGTACGACCCCAACAACTATTATTATGGATATCCGCCAGGCCAGCCGTGGCCATAGACCAACTTAGGCCAAAAGCCTAAGCTTGGGGGAGTACGTATTTCTCACCGACATTACATTTATGTTCACACACACTCATTGCTAGATGTCGGTGCTCATACTTTTTCATTGTAATATCCATGCTAGTTTAATTTCTTTTTCCTGCTTTCTTCTTGTGTGTTTAGTAAACCTTAAGAAAAACCAAAAAAAATTAGTAGTAGTTTATTTTTCTGCTGTAGTAGTAATAATTAAAAAGAAAACCCAAAAATATTTCCCGTTCTTCTTCTTCTTGTTGGGAGCTTTCCCGTGTAAATAGTTTTATTTCTTTTCTTTTCTTTGGGGGTTAGTAGGAGAAGACCATAATTAAATTGTTGAAGTGGCTCTTATATGCATTATTGTTGATTTAACCAAGAGCCCATATTGCCTTGTCTTCTCCTGTTTATTGAATGCTCGCAGATTCCAGCTTAGTCCAATGCACATGCACTCTTATTATTATTCACACCGTTCGGTCGTGCAAGTGAAAGGCAATTATGATGATATATGATGGACTGACTGAGATGAGAAAAGCTGGTATGAACTCGACCTCTTTTGTTTTTGTAAATATGATGAGTTCCGCGTTCTTGATTCAGCTTATTATGAATAAACATGTTTGCAATGACAATTAGAGATCATAGTTGCTTGTGCCATACTTGATTAGCTATGAGTTATAATGATTTACCTTGTATGCCAACATGCTATTGAGATGATTATGATGTGGTATGATGGGGTGATATCCTCCTTTGAATGATTTAAGTGACTTGACTTGGCACATGTTCACGCATGTAGTTGAAACAAAATCAACATAGCCTTCACGATATTTATGTTCATGGTGGATTATATCCTACTCATGCTTGCATCCAATGTTTATTAATTTTAATGCATGTACATGGCTGTTGTCGCTCTCTAGTTGGTCGCTTCCTAGTCTTTTGCTAGCCTTCACTTGTACTAAGCGGGAATACTGCTTGTGCATCCAATCCCTTAAACCCCAAAGTTATTCCAGATGAGTCCACTATACCTTCCTATATGCGGTATCCACCTGCCGTTCCAAGTAAATTTGTATGTGCCAAACTCTAAACCTTCAAATAATCATTCTGTTTTGTATGCTCGAATAGCTCATGTATCAACCAAGGCTTTCCTTATCTTTCGTGTTAGGCGGGTTATTCTCAATAGGAGTGGACTCCGCTCCTCACTCACGAGAAAATGGCTGGTCACCGGGATGCCCAGTCATGCTTTATGCAAACTAAATCAAAATTAATTGCAAACAAAATTCCCCCTGGGACCTGATGTATGTTGGAGGCACTCGTTGTTTCGAGCAAGCCATGGATTGATGCTTGTTGGTGGAGGGGAGTATAAACTTTACCATTCTGTTTGGGAACCGCCTATAATGTGTTTAGCATGGAAGATATCGCCATCTCTTAGTTGTTACGTTGACAATGAAAGTATACTGGTCAAAATACAATTTACCTCTATTTCAAAACCGAGCTCTGGCACCTCTACAAATCCCTGCCTCCCTCTACGAAGGGCCTATCCATTTACTTTTATGTTGAGTCATCACCCTCTTATTAAAAAGCACTAGCTGGAGAGCACAACCGTCATTTGCATTCATCACTGTTAATTTATATTGGGTATGACTAAGATTGGATCTCTTTTACCATGAATTATAATGTCTAGTCAGTCCTTGATCTTTAAAGGTGCTCTGCATTTATGTTTTGCGGTCTCAAAAAGGGCTAGCGAGATACCATCTTGTTATATCATATTATGATTGTTTTGAGAAAGTGTTGTCATCCGAGATTTATTATTATGACTTGCTAGTTGATTATGCTATTGATACGAGTAATTGTGAGACCTAAGAATTATTGCAAATGTGGTTAGTTATGATCTATGCTGAAAACTTGAATGCTGGCTTGACATAGTTACAACAACAAGAGCAAACAGAGTTTGTAAAAGTTTTTCTTTATTTCTTTCAGTTTGTCAACTGAATTGCTTGAGGACAAGCAAGGGTTTAAGCTTGGGGGAGTTGATACGTCTCCGTCGTATCTACTTTTCCAAACACTTTTGCCCTTCTTTTGGACTCTAACTTGTATGATTTGAATGGAACTAACCCGGACTGACGCTGTTTTCAGCAGAATTACCATGATGTTGTTTTATGTGCAGAAAACAAATATTCTCGGAATGACCTGAAACTCCACGGGAGGTCTTAGAAAAAATAATAAAAAATCTTCGCCAAATATGAAGACCAGGGGGCCCACACCCTTTCCACGAGGGTGGGGGGCGCCCCCCCTAGGGCGCGCCCCCTACCTCGTGGGCCCCATGTTGACCCTCCGACGCCAACTCCAACTCTATATATTTGCTTTCGGAGAGAAAAAAATCAGAGAGAAGAAATCATCGCGTTTTACGATATGGAGCCGCCGCCAAGCCCTAAAACCTCTCGGGAGGGCTGATCTGGAGTCCGTTCGGGGCTCCGGAGAGGGGGATTCGCCGTCGTCGTCGTCATCAACCAACCTCCATCACCAATTTCATGATGCTCACTGCCGTGTGTGAGTAATTGCATCATAGGCTTGCTGGACGGTGATGGGTTGGATGAGATTTATCATGTAATCGAGTTAGTTTTGTTAGGGTTTGATCCCTAGTATCCATTATGTTCTGAGATTGATGTTGCTATGACTTTGCTATGCTTAATGCTTGTCACTAGGGCCCGAATGCCATGATTTCAGATCTGAACCTATTATGTTTTCATGAATATATGTGAGTTCTTGATCCTATCTTGCAAGTCTATAGTCACCTACTATGTGTTATGATCCCGCAACCCCGAAGTGACAATAATCGGGACCACTCCCGGTGATGACCATAGTTTGAGGAGTTCATGTATTCACTATGTGCTAATGCTTTGTTCCGGTTCTCTATTAAAAGGAGGCCTTAATATCACTTAGTTTCCAATAGGACCCCGCTGCCACGGGAGGGTAGGACAAAAGATGTCATGCAAGTTCTTTTCCATAAGCACGTATGACTATATACGGAATACATGCCTACATTACATTGATGAATTGGAGCTAGTTCTGTGTTACCCTATGTTATGACTATTACATGATGAACCGCATCCGGCATAATTATCCATCACTGATCCGGTGCCTACGAGTTTTCCATATACTGGTTTACGCTTATTTACTTTTCCGTTGCTACTGTTACAATCACTACAAAATACCAAAAACATTACTTTTGTTGTCTTTACTTTTGTTGCCGCTACCACCACTATCATATTACTTTGCTACTAAACACTTTGCTGCAGATACTAAGTTTTCAGGTGTGGTTGAATTGACAACTCGGCTGCTAATACTAGAGAATATTCTTTGGCTCCCCTTGTGTCGAATCAATAAATTTGGGTTGAATACTCTACCCTCGAAAGTTGTTGCGATCCCCTATACTTGTGGGTTATCACTGAATGTGTGCTGAACTCGGAGGTGCCGTACGTTCGGTACTTGATCGGTCGGATCGTGAAGACGTACGACTACATCAACCGCGTTGTGCTAACGCTTCCGCTTTCGGTCTACGAGGGTACGTAGACAACACTCTCCCCTCTTGTTGCTATGCATCACCATGATCTTGCATGTGCGTAGGAATTTTTTTGAAATTACTACGTTCCCCAACAGTGGTATCAGAGCCAGGTTTTATGCGTAGATGTCATATGCACGAGTAGAACACAAGTGAGTTATGGGCGATATAAGTCATACTGCTTACCAGCATGTCATACTTTGGTTCGACGGTATTGTTGGATGAAGCGGCCCGGACCAACATTACGCGTACGCTTACGCGAGACTGGTTCTACCAACGTGCTTTGCACACAGGTGGCTGGCGGGTGTCAATTTCTCCAACTTTAGTTGAACCGAGTGTGGCTACGCCCGGTCCTTGCGAAGGTTAAAACATCACCAACTTGACGAACTATCGTTGTGGTTTTGATGCGTAGGTAAGAACGGTTCTTGCTAAGCCCGTAGCAGCCACATAAAACTTGCAACAACAAAGTAGAGGACGTCTAACTTGCTTTTGCAGGGCATGTTGTGATGTGATATGGTCAAGACGTGATGAGATATAAGTTGTTGTATAAGATGACCATGTTTTGTTGAAGTTATCGGCAACTGGCAGAAGCCTTATGGTTGTCTCTTTATTGCATAAGATGCAAGCGCCAAATAATTGCTTTACTTTATCGCTATGCGATATCAATAGTTGCAAGAGCAATAGTTGGCGAGACGACCATGTAACGACACATTGATATAGATCAAGATGATGGAGATCATGGTGTCATGCCGGTGACAATGGAAATCATGATGATGCTTTGGAGATGGAGATCAAAGGCACAAGATGATGATGGCCATATCATGTCACACATTTTGATTGCATGTGATGTTTATCTTTTATGCATCTTATCTTGCTTTGATTGACGGTAGCATTATAAGATGATCTCTCAGTAAATTTCAAGATAAAAAGTGTTCTCCCTGAGTATGCACCGTTGCCAAAGTTCGTCGTGCCCAGACACCACGTGATGATCGGGTGTGATAAGCTCTACGTCCATCTACAACGGGTGCAAGCCAGTTTTGCAAACGCAGAATACTCAGGTTAAACTTGATGAGCCTAGCATATGCAGATATGGCCTCGGAACACTGAGACCGAAAGGTCGAGCGTGAATCATATAGTAGATATGATCAACATAGTGATGTTCACCATTGAAAACTACTCCATTTCACGTGATGATCGGTTATGGTTTAGTTGATTTGGATCACATGATCACTTAGAAGATTAGAGGGATGTCTTTCTAAGTGGGAGTTCTTAAGTAATATATTTAATTGAACTTAAATTTATCATGAACTTAGTCCTGGTAGTATTTCTATGTTGTAGATCAATAGCTCGCGTTTAGCTTCCCTGTTTTATTTTTGATATGTTCCTAGAGAAAACTAAGTTGAAAGATGTTAGTAGCAATGATGCGGATTGGATCCGCGATCTGAGGTTTATCCTCATTGCTGCACAGAAGAATTATGTCCTTGATGCACCGCTAGGTGACAAACCTATTGCAGGAGCAGATGCAGATGTTATGAACGTTTGGCTAGCTCAATATGATGACTACTTGATAGTTTAGTGCACCATGCTTAAACGGCTTAGAATCGGGACTTCAAAGACGTTTTGAACGTCATGGACCATATGAGATGTTCCAGGAGTTGAAGTTAATATTTCAAGTAAATACCCGAGTGAAGTGAGCATGTGCTCAGATTGTCTGGGTACTACAATCGCTTGAATCAAGTGGGAGTTAATCTTCCAGATAAAATAGTGATTGACAGAATTCTCTAGTCACCATCACCAAGTTAGAAGAACTTTGTGATGAACTATAATATGCAAGGGATAACAGAAACGATTCCCAAGCTCTTTGTGATGCTGAAATCGACGAAGGTAGAAATCAAGAAAAGCATAAAGTTTTGATGGTAAACAAAACCACTAGTTTCAAGTAAAGGGACAAAGGGAAGAAAGGGGAACTTCAAGAAGAACGGCAAACAAGTTGCTGCTCAAGTGAAAAAACCCAAGTATGGACCTAAGCCTGAAACTGAGTGCTTCTACTACAAAGGGACTGGTCATTGGAAGCGGAACTACCCCAAGTAATTGGCGGATAAGAAGGATGGCAAAGTGAACATAGGTATATTTGATATACATGTTATTGATGTGTACTTTACTAATGTTTATAGCAACCCCTTAGTATTTGATACTAGTTCAGTTGCTAAGAATAGTAACTCGAGACGGGAGTTGCAGAATGAACAGAGACTAGTTAAGGATGAAGTGACGATGTGTATTGGGAATGGTTCCAAGATTGATATGATCATCATCACACACTCCCTATACTTTCGGGATTAGTGTTAAACCTAAAATAAATGTTATTTAGTGTTTGCGTTGAGTATGAATATGCTTGGATCATGTTTATTGCAATACGGTTATTCATGTAAGTTAGAGAATAATTGTTGTTCTGTTTACATGAATAAAACCTTCTATGGTCATACACCCAATGAAAATGGTTTGTTGGATCTCGATCGTGGTGATACACATTTTTATAATATTGAAGCCAAAAGATGCAAAGTTAATAATGATAGTGCAACTTATTTGTGGCACTTCCATTGAGGTCATATTGGTGTAAAGCGCATGAAGAAAATCCATGCTGATGGGCTTTTGGAATCACTTGATTATGAATCAGTTGATGCTTGCGAACCATGCCTCATGGGCAAGATGACTAAGACTCCGTTCTCCGGAACAATGGAGCGAGCAACAGATTTGTTGGAAATCATACATACTAATGTATGTGGTCCGATGAATATTGAGGCTCGTGACATGTATCATTATTTTCTGATCTTCACAGATGATTTGAACAGATATGAGTATATCTACTTGATGAAACACAAGTCTGAAACATTTGAAAAGTTCAAAGAATTTCAGAGTAAAGTGGAGAATCATCATAACAAAAATAAAAGTTTCTACGATATGATCGCAGAAGTAAAATATTTGAGTTACGAGTTTGGCCTTCAGTTAAAACAATGTGAAATAGTTTCACTACTCACGCCACCTGGAACACCATAGTGTAATGGTGTGTCCGAACGTCATAACCGTACTTTATTAGATATGGTGCGATCTATGATGTCTCTTACCGATTTACCACTATCGTTTTGGGGTTATGCATTAGAGATAGCTACATTCACATTAAATAGGGCACCATCTAAATCCGTTGAGACGACACCGTATGAACTATGGTTTGGCAAGAAACCTAAGCTGTCGTTTCTTAAAGTTTGAGGTTGCAATGCTTATGTGAAAAAGTTTCAACCTGATAAGTTCAAACCCAAATGGGAGAAGTGCATCTTCATAGGATACTCAAAAGAAAATGTTGGGTACACCTTCTATCACAGATCTGAAGGCAAGATATTCATTGCTGAGAATGGATCCTTTCTAGAGAAGGAGTTTCTCTCGAAAGAAGTGAGTGAGAGGAAAGTAGAACTTGATGAGGTAACTGTACCTGCTCCCTTATTGGAAAGTAGTTCATCACAGAAATCTGTTCCTCTGACTACTACACCAATTAGTCAGGAAGCTAATGATGGTGATCATGTAACTTCAGATCAAGTTACTACCGAACCTCGTAGGTAAACCAGAGTGAGATCCGCACCAGAGTGGTACGGTAATCCTGTTCTGGAGGTCATGTTACTTGACCATGACGAGCCTACGAACTATGAGGAAGCGATGATGAGCCCAGATTCCGCAAAATGGCTTGAAGCCATGAAATCTGAGATGAGATCCATGTATGAGAACAAAGTATGGACTTTGATTGACTTTCCCATTGATCGACGAGCCATTGAGATTAAATGGGTCTTCAAGAGGAAGACGGACGCTGATAGTAGTGTTAATATCTACAAAGTTAGAATTGTCACAAAAGGTTTTCGACAAGTTCAAGGTGTTGACTATGATGAGAGTTTCTCACTCGTATCTATGCTTAAGTCTATCCGAATCATGTTAGCAATTGCCGTATTTTATGAAATCTGGCAAATGGATAAACAAAACTGCATTCCTTAATGGATTTATTAAAGAAGAGTTGTATATGATGCAACCAGAAGGTTTTGTCAATCCTAAAGGTACTAACAAAATATGCAAGCTCCAGCGATCCATCTATGGACTGGTGCAAGCATCTTGGAGTTGGAATATACGCTTTGATAGGTTGATCAAAGCATATATTTTTATACAGACTTACGGTGAAGCCTGTATTTATAAAAAGTGAGTGGGAGCACTATAGCATTTCTGATAAGTATATGTGAATGGCATATTGTTGATCGGAGATAATGTAGAATTATTCTGCAAAGCATAAAGGAATGTTTCAAAGGAGTTTTTCAAAGAAAGACCTCGGTGAAGCTGCTTACATATTGAACATCAAGATCTATAGAGACAGATCAATACGCTTGATAAGCTTTTCAATGAGTACATACCTTGACAAGATTTTGAAGTAGTTCAAAATGGAACAGTCAAAGAAGGAGTTCTTGCCTGTGTTACAAGGTGTCAAGTTGAGTAAGACTCAAAACCCGACCACGACAGAAGATAGAGAGAGAATGAAAGTCATTCCATATGCCTCAGCCATAGGTTCTATAAAGTATGCCATGCTGTGTACCAGACCTATTGCATACCCTGCCCTGAGTTTGGCAAGGGAGTACAATAGTGATCTAGGAGTAGATCACTGGACATTGGTCAAAATTATCCTTAGTGGAATAAGGATATGTTTCTCGATTATGGAGGTGACAAAAGGTTCGTCGTAAAGGGTTACGTCGATGCAAGTTTTGACACTGATCCAGATGACTCAAAGTCTCAATCTGGATACATATTGAAAGTGGGAGCAATTAGCTAGAGTAGCTCCATGCAGAGCATTGTTGACATAGAAATTTGCAAAATACATACGGATCTGAATGTGGCAGATCCATTGACTAAACTTCCCTCACAAGCAAAACATGATCACACCTTAGTACTCTTTGGGTATTAATCACATAGCGATGTGAACTAGATTATTGACTCTAGTAAACCCTTTGGGTGTTGGTCACATGTCGATGTGAACTATGGGTGTTAATCACATGGTGATCTGAACTATTGGTATTAAATCACATGGTGATGTGAACTAGATTATTGACTCTAGTGCAAGTGGGAGACTGAAGGAAATATGCCCTAGAGGCAATAATAAAGTTATTATTTATTTCCTTATATCATGATAAATGTTTATTATTCATGCTAGAATTGTATTAACCGGAAACATAATACATGTGTGAATACATAGACAAACAGAGTGTCACTAGTATGCCTCTACTTGACTAGCTCGTTGATCAAAGATGGTTATGTTTCCTAACCATACACATGAGTTGTCATTTGATTAACGGGATCACATCATTAGGAGAATGATGTGATTGACATGACCCATTCCGTTAGCTTAGCACCCGATCGTTTAGTATGTTGCTATTGCTTTCTTCATGACTTATACATGTTCCTATGACTATGAGATTATGCAACTCCCTTTTACCGGAGGAACACTTTGTGTGCCACCAAACATCACAATGTAACTGGGTGATTATAAAGGTGCTCTACAGGTGTCTCTGAAGGTACTTGTTGGGTTGGCATATTTCGAGATTAGGATTTTTCACTCCGATTGTCGGAGAGGTATCTCTGGGCCCACTCGGTAATGCACATCACTATAAGCCTTGCATGCATTGCAACTAATGAGTTAGTTGCGGGATGATGTGTTACGGAACGAGTAAAGAGACTTGCCGGTAACGAGATTGAACTAGGTATTAAGATACCGACGATCGAATCTCGGGCAAGTAACATACCGATGATAAAGGGAACAACGTATGTTGTTATGCAGTTTGACCGATAAAGATCTTCATATAATATGTAGGAGCCAATATGAGCATCCAGGTTCCGTTATTGGTTATTGACCGGAGACGTGTCTCAGTCATGTCTACATAGTTCTCGAACCCATAGGGTCTGCACGCTTAAAGTTCAATGACGGTTATATTATGAGTTTATGTGTTTTGATGTACCGAAGGAGTTCGGAGTCCCAGATGAGATCGGGGACATGACGAGGAGTCTCGAAATGGTCGAGACATAAAGATCGATATATTGGACGACTATATTCGGACATCGAAAAGGTTCCGAGTGATTCGGGTGTTTTCGGGAGTACCAGGGAGTTACAGGAATTCGTATTGGGCCTTAATGGGCCATACAACAAAGGAGAGAAAGGCCTCAAAGGGTGGCCGCACCCCTCCCAATGGGCTGGTCCGAATTGGACTAGGGAGGGGGGCGCCCCCTTACTTCCTTCTCCTTTCCCTTCCCTTTCCTTCCCTCCTACTCCTACTACTTGGAAGGGCTCCTAGTTCTACTAGGAAAGGGGGAATCCTACTCCCGGTGGGAGTAGGACTCCCCTAGGGCGCGCCATAGAGAGGGCCGGCCCTCCCCTCCTTCACTCCTTTATATACGGGTGCAGGGGCACCCCAAAGACACAACTATTGATCAAGTTGATCATTTAGCCGTGTCCGGTGCCATTGTCCACCATAGCCCACCTCGATAATACTGTAGCAGTGCTTAGGCGAAGCCCTGCGTCGGTAGAACATCAACATCGTCACCACGCTGTCGTGCTGACGAAACTCTCCCTCAACACTCGACTGGATCGGAGTTCGAGGGACGTCATCGGGCTGAACGTGTGCTGAACTCGGAGGTGCCGTACGTTCGGTACTTGATCAGTCGGATCGTGAAGTCGTACGACTACATCAACCACGTTGTGCTAACGCTTCCACTTTCGGTCTACGAGGGTACGTAGACAACACTCTGCCCTCTCGTTGCTATGCATCACCATGATCTTGTGTGTGCGTAGGATTTTTTTTGAAATTACTACGTTCCCCAACAAAAGGACACCGCAAGATTGAACCCAAAGCTAAGCACTTCTCCCATTGCAAGAAAGATCAATCTAGTAGGCCAAACCAAACTGATAATTCGAAGAGACTTGCAAAGATAACCAATCATACATAAAAGAATTCAGAGAAGATTCAAATATTGTTCATAAATAGACTTGATCATAAACCCACAATTCATCAGTCTCAACAAACACACCGCAAAAACAAGATTACATCGAATAGTTCTCCACAAGAGAGGGGGAGAACATTGTATTGAGATCCAAAAAGAGAGAAGAAGCCATCTAGCTAATAACTATGGACCCGTAGGTCTGAGGTAAACTACTCACACTTCATCGAAGGGGCGATGGTGTTGATGTAGAAGCCCTCCGTGATCGATGCCCCCTCCGGCGGAGCTCCGGAACAGGCCCCAAGATGAGATCTCATGGATACAGAAAGTTGCGGCGGTGGAATTAGGTTTTTGGCTCCGTATCTGATCGTTTGGGGGTACGTACGTATATATAGGAGGAAGGAGTACGTTGGTGGAGCAACAGGGGGCCCACGAGGGTGGAGGGCGCGCCTGGGGGGTAGGCGCGCCCCCTACCTCGTGGCCTCCTCTTTTGTGTCTTGACATAGGGTCCAAGTCTCCTGGGTCTTGTTCATTGAGAAAATCACGTTCCCGAAGGTTTCATTCCGTTTGGACTCCGTTTGATATTAATTTTCTTCGAAACCCTAAAACAGGCAAAAAACATCAATTCAGGGCTGGGCCTCCGGTTAATAGGTTAGTCCCAAAAATAATATAAAAGTGGATAATAAAGCCCAATAATGTCCAAAACAGTAGATAATATAGCATGGAGCAATCAAAAATTATAGATACATTGGAGACGTATCAAGCATCCCCAAGCTTAATTCCTGCTCGTCCTCGAGTAGGTAAATGATAAAAACAGAATTTTTGATGCGGAGTGCTACTTGGCATAATTTTAATGTAATTCATCTTAATTGTGGCATGAATATTCAGATCCGAAAGATTCAAGAAAAAAGTTCATATTGACATAAAGATAATAATACTTCAAGCATACTAACTAAGCAATTATGTTTTCTCAAAATAACATGGCCAAAGAAAGTTCATCCCTACAAAACCATATAGTTTAGTCATGTTTCATTTTCGTCACACAAGAATCTCATCATGCACAACCCCAATGACAAGCCAAGCAATTGTTTCATACTTTAGTAATCTCAAACCTATAAACTTTCACGCAATATATGAGCGCGAGCCATGGACATAGCACTATGGGTGGAATAGAATATAATAAGGGGGGTTATGTTGAGAAGACAAAAAGGAGAAAGTCTCACATCAACGATGTGACGCCCCGAGACCGTTGCACCAGGTGTCTTCCAGTTATTCGTTGTCGTTGCCATGTCATTTGCTTGCGTGTTGCATCTTGCCATGTCATCATGTGCATTGCATCATCATGTTTTTCAAAACTTGCATTCGTCCGGGTTCCCCCAGTTCCGTCAGTTGTCCGTTCTGAGCCCAGACACACTTGCATGCGCCCGCGGCACCTCCAAAATATTATTTTATAAGTGGCTGGAAAATGTTCTCGGAATGGGATGAAAGTTGGCGTGTGGTGTTGTTATGTTGTTGGTAGACCGCCCATCAAATTTCATCGCGTTCGGAGTTCGTTTGATTCCCCAACGAATAACTATAGCGGCACCGCTGCCGGTCTAACGTCGGACGTTTTCGGTCTCCGAAAATTGCTGCCGGGCCCTCTCTCTCTTCTCTCCTCTCAGCCTCACCACAGCCCACCTAGTCCATCCACCTACCCCTCTTCGCATCCGGAGCCGTTTGGTGCGATCGTACGGTCCGAAAACCCTCTCTGAAAAGTGCATCGAACCTCGCGCGCGCGTCCGAAAGCTGTCCCGGACCCAACCCGGACAGTCTTCACCGTCAGATCCGGACCAACCCCGAGCAACCTCCTGCATCTTCCGTTTCTTCTTTTGACTACTCCGTTGACCCATAGCCATCCGATATCGATCAGACGATCCAAAACTCCCTCCTTTCACTATATATAGACCAAGCTCTACCTATTTTCGTCAACCCCTAGAAATTAGGAGGTTTGTCCCTTCACCCGCCGCTGCACTCTCCATCAAATCCCCTCTCGGGATCCTCCCAGATTCGATCCCCACCAACCAGATCCCTCCCATGGCTCCCTTCGAATCCTCCCTCTTTCTAGCCGAGGAACCAGCACAGTCGCGTTCGAGCGCTCCCGAGGCCGAGTTCCTCCAACCTCACGACCCCGCGGCCCCCGGCGAACCTCGCCGCCGACAACCACCACCAACAGCTCCTCGCGTGCCCCTGCTCCTCCCCAGGCATGCGCTCCAGCGGCCACTCCTACACCGCCTCGCGCCCAAGCACCCAAGCCCCTCGATCCAGCCGTCTAGGAGGATGCCGCCGTGGTCACCAGGTATATCTCCCCGACGCCTCCTCCTCCCCATGTCGTTTCCCTCTGGATACCTCTCCTTTTCACCTAGTTTTTCCTCTCTCTCTCTCTCTCACTCTGGTTCACAGGGACGTCGCCATGGCCGTCGCGTCGACGTTGTGACCACCGAAGCTCCACTGGCGACCAGAGCCACTGGCCGCCCGAGCCTCGTGCGCTTCTGCCTCGAGGACCTCCTCGTCCCCAACCAGGACACCATGGTCGGCCTCCTCTGTTCGACCACCGTCGCCTCGCGCCACTAGCCGGAGCATCTCCATCGCCGGCTGAAACTTTGCAGGTCACCGAGTCCCATCTCCGGACCACCACCACCAGGGACCCCCCTCCATGCTCCGTCGACCCCGCCAGCGCAGCAGCGCCTCGTCCACTCGCCGTCTTCGCTGCGTGGGCCTCCCCTGCATGATACCATGGATGGCCGCCGCCCCGCTACTCCGAGACCAAGTCCCGTCATTTTGCAGCCATCTCCCTCGAGTTCTTCCCCAATGTCGTCGCCCTCGAAAGCGCCAAGTCCCTCGGCGCCGCGACCTATCGCCAGTCTGCTTCCTTCGCCCCAGGATCCGGTCGCCTTGAGCCTGTCACTGCCGCTTTTCGCTTTTCTTCAGAAACGAGCAGAGCAGCTCACCCGCCCCGCTCGATGCATTGACCGCAGGCCCAGCCAGCGCCAGGAGGGCCCAACCTCCTCCGCGGCCTGCCCGCACCGCGCCATGCGCCTCCAGGCTCAGTTGGGCTTGGCCAATGTGAGCAACCCTTGCCAGATCCAGATTCAGCCCGTGTAGCATTTTTTTCCAGTCCGTGCGTTTTTTATTTTTTTATTTGTCCATTGCATGCATAATTACAGGAGGATGCCATTATTTTAATTTGCTCAGAAGTAAATAACCGTGCATCATATGTAAAAACTTCATAGATGTAAAGTGCTCAGAAATTTGTGTAGTTTAATTATAAATATATCCAACTTTCATCTATGTTTAAAAAGTTTAAAATGTTGTTTGTTTAAATTTGCTTAAATAACTTGTTAAAATGCTTTATTTCATAACTAATTAACCGTAGCTCCAAACTTAACAATCTTTATATGTAAATGGGGTAGAAAAATGCCTAGTTTAACATGATGGCATTACTTTGCATGTTCAACAACTATAAAATATGGTTTAGGGCAGAACAGTACCAAACCGTAAAATATGAACATAAGGAGTTTCCGGACTTGTTGGGTGTTGTTCTGGCCTCATTTAAACTTGCCTAGATATGTAGTTTTACTTTGCGTCACCTCTTGCCATGTTAATCAACATTTAATATTGTTGGGTACATAAACGAGATCGAACTAAATAACTTGAATGTGGTGTTCCGTCAATATGCAACTCGTTGCATATTGAGTTCCACTTAATTTGTAGTGTTGTTTGTTGCACTTTGCCATGCCATGCCATGCATATTTAAACCGGACATGCATCATACTTGTTTGCGCATCATGCCATGTTTATGTGGTGGTTGTTTACTATGTTGCTTGCTTCTTTCCGGGTTGCTTCTCTCGTTAGCTTTGGTTTCATTCCGTAGATGTGAGGATCCGTTCGACTACGCCCGCTTGTCTCCTTCGTGGAATCGTTCTTCTTCCTTGCGGGATCTCAGGCAAGATGACCATACCCTCGAAATCAGTTCTATCTTTGCTTGCTAGTTGCTCGCTCTATTGCTATGCTGCGATACCTACCACTTGCTATATCATGCCTCCCATATTGCTATGTCAAGCCTCTAACCCACTTTGTCCTAGCAAACCGTTGTTTGGCTATGTTACCGCTTTGCTCAGCCCCTCTTATAGCGTTGCTAGTTGCAGGTGAAGATTGGAGTTTGTTCCATGTTGGAACATGGATATGTTGGGATATCACAATATCTTTTATGTTAATTAATGCATCTATATACTTGGTAAAGGGTGGAAGGCTCGGCCTTATGCCTGACGCTTTGTTCCACTCTTGCCGCCCTAGTTTCCGTCATACCGGTGTTATGTTCGTTACACGGTTGGGTGTTATGGGGACCCCTTGACAGTTCTCTTTGAATAAAACTCCTCCGGCAAGGCCCAACCTTGGTTTTACCATTTGCCTCACCACCACCTACTTTTCTCTTGGGAGTCGCGCTCCCGAGGGTCATCTTTATTTTAACCCCCCGGGCTAGTGCTTCTCTAAGTGTTGGTACAACCTGAGCGATGTCCGGCGCCCCCTGGGCAACCAGGGTCTATGCCAACCCAACGTCTGGCTCATCCGGTGTGCCCTGAGAACGAGATATGTGCAGCTCCTATCGGGATTTGTCGGCACATTCGGGCGGCTTTGCTGGTCTTGTTTTACCATTGTCGAAATGTCTTATAACCGGGATTCCGAGCCTGATCGGGTCTTCCTGGGAGAAGGATTATCCTTCGTTGACCGTGAGAGCTTGTGATGGGCTAAGTTGGGACACCCCTTCAGGGTTTTGAACTTCAGAAAGCCGTGCCCGCGGTTATGGGCAGATGGGAATTTGTTAATGTCCGGTTGTAGAGAACTCGACACTTAACTTAATTAAAATGCACCAACCGCGTGTGTAGCCGTGATGGTCTCTTCTCGGCGGGGTCCGGGAAGTGAACACGGTTCTTGTGTTATGCTTGAACGTAAGTAGTTTCAGGATCACTTCTTGATCACTTCTAGTTCTCGACCGTGCTTTGCTTCTCTTCTCGCTCTTATTTGCGTATGTTAGCCACCATATATGCTAGTGCTTGTTGCAGCTCCACCTCACTACCTTTTCCTACCCATAAGCTCTACCTCATGACTCATAGATTACTTCCAAAAACAGTTGCAGGTGCCGACGATACCAGTGCAGGTGACGCAACCCAGCTCAAGTGGGAGCTCAACGAAGATCGTGTTCATTGTGTTGTTTCCAGTTGATCAGTAGTGGAGCCCAGTCGGGTCGGTCGGGGATCTAGCGTTTGGGGTTCTCTTCTTTTATGTTGGTTCCGTAGTTGGACCTTGATTGTATTCTGGATGTTGTAATGCTATATTTATGTATTGTGTGAAGTGGCGATTGTAAGCCAACTCTGTATCCCTTTCTTATTTAGTACATGGGATGTGTAAAGATTACCCCTCTTGCGACATGCCTACCATGCGGTTATGCCTCTAAGTCGTGCTCCGACACGTGGGAGATATAGCCGCATCATGGGTGTTACAAGTTGGTAATCAGAGCCTTCCCCAACTTAGGAGCCCCCTGCTTGATCGAATCGCTGGTGTTGTTGAGTCTAGAAAAATGTTTTGAGTCTTATAGGATTATATATATCGGAGAGTAGGATTCTTTTTACTCCTCGGTCCCTTCGTCGCTCTGGTGAGGCCTCCTGGCGTAGAGTTTTGACTCTTCTCTTCTCAAATTTTCACGAATTTTTTTAGGATGACGCGGGTATCTTGGAATCCTTCCGATGGTTTTGTGACGAGAACATTGTCCTTGGTTCCTCCTGACATTTAGGGGTTGTGCCAGTGTCCCGGGGAGTTGAGCTCCGAGGTGTTGTCGTCACTATTTTATCGTTGCAGTTCTGGAATACCTGAGTTTCGCCAACATCAAAAATCTCTTTTATGCAGTTGTTGGTGAGATAACCTCGACGCCACCCAGTACTGGGGCGGGAGTTCGTGAGTATTGCCATAACTCATATAACGGATGCTTTTCGAAGGTTGAGGTAAATGATTTCCGAAGGTTTCTTGGTTATGTGTTGAAGGATGGATACAACTGGATGTAGGATTTGCTAGTTTTGGGTGAGATATTATGCTTCCCCTGTATCCCCAACACCTGATTGCATAACCAGAAAGTTTTGGGAGTTTATAAGTGGGAATTCAAGTAGCTCCTAGGATATCTTTCCGACAGATGTATGATATGAAATTGGGGTTCGACGTCTAGTGGTCCGCCTATCCACGGTTGGTTCTACAGTGGTCTCGTTGTGTCTTAAAGAGTCCTTGGCTATGCTGACTCAGGGACACTTCATATGTCATGTGCACTGCCTTGTACATAATGGTGCTGTACGATCGAGCCCGTGTGGGCCCCACCACGAAAACTTCGGACGAAATCTCTATCATATGTTTGTTCTGACTTATTTTGCAAGCCAATCCTTTGTTTTTGTTTTGAGAAGTGGTATTCGTGTTGCTTCAATGTCAAGTGTTGATTCCATACCTTTCCTAAGTGGTGTTCTCATACTCCTATGTGAATACCAATCCTTCATGATATTTGAGGTTGTCATGTCAATCCTTTTCAACCGGTGTGTTTCTCTTCAAGATGATCCTATCATTTTTCCCATTCGCAAGATCCAATCTCAGTTTTCATCAACGGTGTTTGTTTCATCCGTCTCCAAGTTGTCTTTTTTTCCCCCCCCCCCCCCCCTTTTTTTTTTTTTTTGGGGCCAGAATTCTTAATCAAATGTCCATCTTATTGTTGTGAAGTCTCTCCATTCTTTTCCGTCAATGTTCTTATCCGGTGATTCTCAGGAAGATACTAACGGATCTTCAAGTTCATCATTCTTCGTTCTCTTTCTTCTCCGGTGGTTGCAATTCAAGCTTTGGTGTTGATCATATCCTTTTCCTCGTTTCCAATGTTTTCTCATATCGGTGCACCTCTTAATCGCTCATATCTCCCTATTCATATCCGAAGTGCGGAAGATATCTTAGGAAATTCATGTTTTCATTCCTAATCCGTTCAAGATATCTTGAGGTTGTTATCTCTTTGGAGCCATTTAAATCAACCGGTGCAATCTCGCTTCAAATTCGTTCGATGGTGTATCTTTTGAGTGGGCCCTAACCCACAGGTCTTTTCCCAGGATCTTACCTGACTCTTCTAATTTTCCCGGAGCTATTCTCAAATCTTTTAAAGTTTGACGTAAGAATGATTTTGCATCAGTCAATTGCCTTCTCCAATATCGCTTTCAAATTCTTTTCATCTTTGGCAACCTTTCCTCTTTTAATCATTCTGGAGTGTCTCAACAAATCTTGATGATGTTTCGCATCGCCATTCTCAACACTTGAAGACCGAAGAAGAGTTCCTCTTAAATCCTTACCTGTTCTTTCAAAGATTCATGATTCAAGATTGATGCTATCCTCTCATAATTATTTTTGATTGTGAGATATTCTTTTCACCCAATCCGGAGCAATTCAGGAGTATTTTTCTTAGTTTGATTATCCGGAGGCCATCATCTCAAAATTATTCATTCTCAGCTTTCAACTCTCTTTCCCCAAATCTTACCGGTGCATCATTCAAATATCCTCTAATCGGTTCATGATCTCTTCGTTCTCATGTATCTATTTTCCCTCAAGTATCTTCGTTCATTTTCCAATTCTTCTCGGTGAATTGTGCCTTTGCTACTTTCATTTTCAATCCTTATGGTGGTTCGTTCAAGATTTCTCTTCCTTCGTTGTCATATCAATTCATTCGTTCTTTCCAATCCTACCGGTGGTCCATTGAGTTTACCCTATATCTCTCCTCAATCCTTTTTCAAGAAGAATAAGTAGTAGGCCAAATCCGTTGCTTGTCATCAATCTAAATTGGTGAAGGATACGCATAACATAATTCTTATTCTTGCTTCATCCAAGTGATTGATTCATTCTTCCGGAGTTTGTTCACGATGAGTAAATTCTCGGTTTTATTGTTTCATCTTTCTTTTACTGGAGTTCCAAGCTCTCTCTATTATCTCATCGCGAAGCCCCATCTAAATCATCACAAGGCTTCACCTTGTGTTTTCAACTTCTCTTTCCTTTCGTTTGGTCATCATTTTGTTACCGGAGTTCTTCATGGAGGTTTTACATGGTAGTTCGTCAAGGATTCTTTGCAATCTTCTATTGCTCTTCAATATTTCTCGTGAAGTTAAGATCCGCCAAGCTATACTCTAAAATAAACATGGTGCTCAATACATGTTTTGTCTTGAGGAGGTTAAGCATTCCTCATCTTGCATTCCAAAGTGCAATTCTTTCTATCTTATCTTTTGAGGTGGTGTTATGTCATTTTTGACAATCGCTTTTTGTTTCATGATTCACAAGTTGTCGAGAATGACATGTTGTAAACCCATCATTTTCAATTCGTTCATGAGATCCTTTGCAACCCATCAATCTCTTCATTGGAATTATATTGGGTTATATTTCACCTAAAGCTTTCCCTAAGGATTTTGCTATTATTGGTGCTCATAAATGACCCAAGTTCTTCATTTATCCTCCCGGTGAAATAAGTTTTGTCGTCTCCTTGTTGATTCAATCTTTTTCCCGTGAGTGGCAGGTTGTCACCTCAAAATTTTGAGATGTCTTCCATTAGCCCACATCAAGCTTATGCTTTCGTTGTTGATAATCCAAGAACTCCGTTCAACCTTTTTCTTCGTAAGCATGCTCTTTCAATTTTATTTGCGAGAGTTGTCATTCTTCTTCTCCGTTCGTTTCCTTCCAACCATCTAGTTTTCCATTCATTTGTTCCGGAGGTATGGTGATGTTGCTCTCTTCGTCCTTTCATCTCATTTTGCCAACATCATGCTCTTTCCTTTGTCTATCCATTCAACCGGAGTGTTATGCCCTTTGCTCAAGTTCTTTTCGCCTTATCAAGTCTTGCATATATTCTCGACCGGAGTGTTGTCCGAAATTGTTCTTCCTTGTTCCTTGTTTATCTCATTTCAACCAGAGTGGTTTCAATTCCTTCTTTTCCTTCGTGCTCGTCATTCTTAGCTTTGCAACCTCCAAGTTTCTAGTAATGTTCCTTGTTCCTCTTGTCTAACGGAGAGTTTCAACTTTGTTCATCTTCATTGTATTCTTTCTTTCAATTTGTTTAACCTCGCAAGGTTTTTTTGTTTCACTCGTTTGTCAAAGAAGCAACTTAGTTTTACCTGTTCTCTTCCTCTGCCGTTTCCCTCCGGTGCCATACTAGATCTCGGGACGAGATCCTCTCGTAGTGGTGGAGTGTTGTGACGCCTCGAGACCGTTGGGCCAGGTGTCTTCCAGTTATTCGTTGTCGTTGCCATGTCATTTGCTTGCGTGTTGCATATTGCCATGTCATCATGTGCATTGCATCATCATGTTTTTCAAAACTTGCATTCGTCTGGGTTCCCCCAGTTCCGTCCGTTGTCCGTTCTGAGCCCAGACACACTTGCACGCGCCCGCAGCACTGTAACATCCCAAATTTTTAATTTGGAATGTTATACATTAGATCATCATTGCATATCATATTTTACTGCATTTTTGTTGATCCAGAAATTTCACGCAACTCAAGGACCCTCGGAGAGAGTTGGGGATTTCGTCATTTTCATATTTGAGTTTTCTCAAATTTTGAAAATAGGATCATTTGATTTTATTTATTTTATCTTCAATTATTTCTATCATCAAAATATGAGAGAGGGAATAAAATGACTTTCCCAAAATAAAGAAATATTGAGGATCTAATAATAAAATCAAATAATATTTTATTTTGGTTTTATTTGCTATTTTATTTGAATTTAGGAAAAATGCGTGTTTTTTAAAATGGCATTTAGGCCCCAAATAAATGTTCATCCTGTGCGGCTTGATTTTAGAAGCCGGGAAAAATTTATTTCGGGATTTTTGGAGTCCATTTAGTATTCCTTTTGTTTGTTTTTCTGCGTGAAATTATTTAAAAAAACGTGAACCGACTCCGGCCCGGGATCGGCCAGGACTCCCTGGCCGGGGCCCTTTATAAAGCGCCGCCCCGGGCCACTCCAGCCCACCCGAGCCGCCGCGCCTCCCCAAACCCTAGCCGCCGCCGTCGTCGGACCCGCCCGCCGAGGTTGACCCGCCGCCGGTTTTTTTAGAAAGCCGTTGGTTTTCGTCGGTTTTTCGTTCGGTTTTTTAGTTTCCGTTTTTTTATTAGATCGGTTTTTTTTCCGGTTTAGGTTAATTAGCGAACGTTCGCTCGTTCGTTTATTTTAAAGAAAGCGTTCTTCGTTTAGATCCAGATAACGAACGTTCGTTCGTTAATCTGTTCGTTGTTTTTCTTTTTCTCGAATTTTCCGTGATTATTTCTGATCGCGATTTCTGATCCGATTTTCGTTTTAGTTTAACTTTTCGCTCGTTTATCGGAATTAGGCGATTCAAGCACCTGGAGTTTCGTCTCGAAACTCTCTTCTATTTAACCAACTCAAACAAGTTTTTGCCTTTGTAAAATTTGACCTAAAACCAGAATAGTAAACGAAGCTTGTTTCTTTTGCCGTTTGACTTTCCTTGCTTCGTTCGATTTGATTCTTTTTGCCAACCGGAGTTCTTAAGTTGAACTTTCTGGTTAGATCTCTTATTTGAGTTTTATCTATGCATTAGATGAGTACTTATTGTATGCTTGTTTGTTTGCGATAGAGTACCCGGAGTGCGCCGCTTGCTACTTCGAATCGCTAGGTTTTGCGGATCATCAGCAAGGCAAGTAACACTTTGATCATACCTCCTACTACCCAGTTTTTATTGCATTAGATCAATCCTCAAACATTGCATGATTAGGATCAAATTAAATTGTGGGTTTTGGGAAGTAGATGAGGTAGAACCTATTACCTATTTTATTATCAAACCCTGGGAGTTACTTCTATGTTTGCTTATATTGCTATGCTATGCTAGTAGACGTGGATTGGGTGAGTGTATCCATGACAGATGTGAGATTGTTAATTAATGGTCTATTTAAGGTGGCAACTTAAACACACATCTGGGTGGATTGAGGCACCTGGGTATTCTAGCGATTGCCTGTTTTCTTTGGACCGCCACCCAGGCTCAAAGGGATCATGAGATTATTCATGCTAGAAACTTCCATGTGCAGCCACAAGCTACTATGGGCTCTAGCATAGTTGATTAAGTCGTGCGAACTCTTGCAGTGGTAGACTAGTAGATGTAGGGGAAAGTAGGTGTAACGGTCTACCCGATCGTAAGGTGCTAGCGCTACTGAAAGACTATGTCTCGGTCATCGGTTTCTCAAACACCATGTAGTGCGAGAATCCCAATGGAGGAGATCGAGTCTTGTGGGAAAAAGTGCGCAAACCTCTGTAGAGTGTATAAACTAATCATGGTTAGCCGTGTCCCAGGTTATGGACAATCTTGAGTATCTAGTACTTGGATTATCATGTGAATCTCATCATGTTACTTTAATTAATATTGTTGGGTTTTTAATGATGATGGTTAATTGGGATTGAGAGCGTGTCTACACTCTCAATGTTTAACAACTACCATGATAGTTAAATAAAATTTATTCCTTTGCAGTAGGGAAAAATTGGCTTTACGCAAAACTGTAACCATAGAGCTTTCCACCAGCCATATATGCATGTAGTATAGCCTTATTCTTTCATTATTCTCTATGTGTTACTTTGCTAGCATATTCCATGTGCTGACCCGTTTCGGGCTGCAACATTCATGTTGCAGACTTTTCAGACGACGAGTAAGGTGCCTTTAGGTCGTGGTTCTATATTCACTGATGCCGTTGGAGTTGATGGACTCACTTATCTTCCAAGCCTTCTGCTGTTATCGTTATTAGATGGCCTTAAGCCATATTTATTGTAATAAGTTCTCTTTTGAGACATTCGATGTACTAAGTGTGTGATTGCTACTCTGTTATAAATCCTTCAAGTACTGTGCAGTGTCAGCATTACTGATCCAGGGATGACACTGGAGCACAGAGATTGGACCGTTTGAGGTCTGGTCGCTACAAGATGGTATCAGAGCCCACGCTGACTGTAGGACACGACCACTAATCTAAAGCCCTAGATCACTGCTCACTCTTCTCATTCTGACTCCTCATTTTTTCTACTCTTTTAGGATGGCGGATGCAAGGAAGAAGTTCATGCAACCGGATGAAGATACACCCTTTGGACGTCATTTGAAGGAAGTCACTAGATACCTAAACATCGGAGTACCAAGCTTCACCGGAACCTACAACGCCACTTTACCTGAAGAGGAGCACTGGATGATTCAAGTTCAAGTTCCAGGAAGGACGTTCATGCCAGTCACCAAGCCCATAGAGTTTTCCTTTAATGCACCAACCTGGAGTCTAGGAAATAGCATGGCAGCTCACATCACCATAGGACGTATTGGAGAAGTTTACCACAATGATCTCAAGGATACTATCTACCAGATTTGTGGGCGCCGAGATGAGCAATGGGATATGATCAGCACCAAGAAGGATATATAAATCACAGCTTTCATCCAGGAGTTAAACCAGCACATTCGACGACAGGAGAACCAGATGTGCACAGACATGATAGATCTGAAGAAGGCGAGGACAAGAATCATGGAACTGGAGGAAGAACTCGAGGCTACACGTGAAGATTACGAAGAGCAAATCGAAGTACTAGTGGATAAGAATGCCGACCTAACCATGAAGATTGGAATATTTATGGGAGGCCCTACACCAGAAGAAGAAGATGAAGAACCCAAGGAGATTCGCCCGGAAGACTACATCATCATCGACGACACCGACTCGGACCTAGACGATAGCGATGATGACTATGTTGATGAAGCTGGAGTAGATATCATGGAGTCTGCAACCGAAGAATATTTCTAGTAGACCACCCCATCAGTAGTAGTATTCCACCATGTAAATATAGTAGTCCGAGCACTTTTGCGATAGTTAGAACGATTGTATGCCCTTGTTTGATTAAATGAAGTGATATTGTTTGCTTTTGCCTCATGTGCATATGGGTAGTGTTTTCTCTTTAGACCCCTCTCTATTCTTAAATATCATCTATTCTAAACCCATCAGATGCCTCCGAGACGTGACCCTGGATTTACCTTCCCACCGGAGCTCACTCAGTTGATCCAGCAGCAGAATACGTTGATGCAGTTGCTAGTCCAGAATCAGAATCAGGGGAACAACAACAACCCACCGCCGCCGCCACCTGTTGACCACTTAGCCCGTTTTCTTAGGCTGAATCCGCCGGTGTTCTCCAGTAGCACCGAGCCTATAGTAGTAGATGATTGGCTCCGCAAGACAGCAAGGGAGTTGACCACGACAGGATGCACAGATGCGGAAAAGGTGAAGTTTGCCGCACATCAGCTTGACGGACCCGCAGCATCATGGTGGGAGAATTTCACAGCCACTTTCCCTATCGACACTGTCACATGATACCAGTTTCAGCAGGAGCTATGGCCATAAAGAAGCGTGAGTTTCGCAACTTATGCCAAGGAGGACAGACCGTTGGCCAGTGTGTGGAGGACTTTAGTAAGCTAACACGTTATGCCCCAGATGACGTTGCTACGGATGCAGCTAAGCAGGAGAAGTTTCTAGAAGGACTGAATGATGAGTTGAGCAGGCAGTTGATGGTAGCGACCTTCAACAACTACCAGGAGTTGGCAGATCGTGCTCTTATGATTGAAGGGAAGCAGCAGCAAATTGAGAACCGCAAGAGGAAGTATGGACAAGGGAAGTACAATTCTGGAGCTCAGCAGAAGCCATGTTTTACCCCTAGACCGGGAGGACATTTTCTGCATACCCATGGAGGAGGTAGCTCGCACAATCATAATGGCCCCAAGAATGGTAATGGGAATGGAGGAAGCAACGGCCAGAACCGTACCAACCCATCAACCCCAGCCAAGAGAGACCTGAGCCAAGTCACTTGCTTTAAGTGTCAGAAGACCAGACATTATGCCAATGAATGTCCAGAAGCCCAGAATGGAAATGGCAATGGAAGCTCTGGGAAGAAGCCGAACCCTTTTGAGGGAGTCCTGGATTAGGGGGTGTTCGGATAGCTGAACTATACCTTCAAGCCGGACTCCTGGACTATGAAGATACAAGATTGAAGACTCTGTCCCGTGTCCGGGAGGGACTTTCCTTGGCGTGGAAGGAAAGCTTGGCGATACGGATGTTCAGATCTCCTACCATTGTAACCGACTCTATGTAACCCTAATCCTATCCAGTGTCTATATAAACCGGAGGGTTTTAGTCCATAGGACAACATACACATCAACAATCATACCATAGGCTAGCTTCTAGGGTTTAGCCTCTCTGATCTCGTGGTAGATCAATTCTTGTAATACCCATACCATCAATATTAATCAAGTAGGATGTAGGGTTTTACCTCCATCGAGAGGGCCCGAACCTGGGTAAAACTTCGTGTCCCCTGCCTCCTGTTACCATCCGGCCTAGACGCACAGTTCGGGACCCCCTACCCGAGATCCGCCAGTTTTGACACCGACATTGGTGCTTTCATTGAGAGTTCCTCTGTGCCGTCGCCGTCAGGCCCGATGGCTCCTACAATCATCAATGGCGATGCGGTCCAGGGTGAGACCTTCCTCCCCGGACAGATCTTCGTCTTTGGCGGCTTTGCATTGTGGGCCGATTCACTTGGCCATCTAGAGCAGATCAAAAGCTACGCCCCTGGCCGTCAGGTCAGATTCGGAAGTTTAAACTACACGGCCGACATCCGCGGGGACTTGATCTTCGACGGATTCGAACCACTGCCGAGCGTGCCACACTATCACGACGAGCATGATCTAGCTCTGCCACCGAACAGTGCCCTGGAGGCCGCACCTGCATCGGCTCCGGCCCCTGGTTCGGAGCCGACCGCGCCGATCGAGGATGGGCGGTTGGACGCCGCCTCGGGGGCAGTGATCCCAACGGCGGTTGAGCCGAACACCAGCCCCGTACTCTGCAAGACTCGTGACTCCATGGAGCCGGATTCTTCTCCGGACTCCGAACCCTCCGTGCCCCTGCCAAGCGAATCCGATTGGGCGCCGATCATGGAGTTCACGGCCGCGGACGTCTTTCAGCACTCGCCTTTCGGCGATATCCAGAAGTCACTAAAATCTCTCTCTTTATCAGGAGAACCCTGGCCGGACTACGGTCAGCAAGGTTGGGATTCGGACGATGAAGAAATTCAAAACCCACCCACCACCCACTTGGTAGCCACTGTCGACGATTTAACCGACATGCTTGACTTCAACTCCGACGACATCGACGATATGGACGCCGATGAAGGAGACGATGAAGAATCAGCGCCTATCGAGCCCTGGAACGCCACCTCGTCATATGACGTATACATGGTGGACGCACCCAAAGATGACGGCGAGGAACAGAAGGACGCACCGAAGGATTGTTCCCTTGAAAATAAGTCAAAGCGGCGACGCAAGCGCCGCCCCAAATCCTGCCTCGACAGAAATAGCGATCACACTGATCCAGCGCTGGAGCAGGGCGAACCGCTGCCAGACAACGGCAATCCAGATAATCAAACCGAACAAACAAACCCTATCAATGATAATGGTCCGGACGACATAACGCCGGACAGGCACTCGGAGCAGCAGAATGCCCGTAAAAGGCTCGTCGCCACCGCAAGGAGCCTCGAAAAGCAGAAGCGGAGGTTCAAGGCCGCGCAAAACACGCTCCAGTTCAGATGGACCAAAATACTCAACACTGCAGCAAGGTACGGTGACAATCGTCCCTCCAAGAGCTACCCAAAGCGGAAGCTGCTACCCGAATTCGATGAGGAGGCCTCAGACCCCCCACAACCAAATATCAAAGCAGCCACCTGGTCGGATAGACGACCCCTCTACCACCACAGAACGGCATTCAACGCTGCTCACAATACAACACGCGACCCATGCGAGGGCTCGCACCCAAAGGACGGCGCAACAAGATCCATCTATGGACCACACAAGCGCGCCCCAGCATACAATGCAACACAAGCATCCGAACAACGCGTCACACCCAGCTACAGGGGTGCCGCACACCCCCTATGTTTCACCGATGAGGTGCTGGAACACGAATTCCCGGAGGGATTCAAGCCCGTAAACATAGAGGCATACGACGGAACAACAGACCCTGGGGTCTGGATTGAGGACTATATCCTTCATATACATATGGCTCGAGGGGATGATCTCCATGCCATCAAGTACTTACCTCTCAAACTCAAAGGGCCAGCTCGTCACTGGCTCAAAGGCCTCCCCGAAAGCTCCATTGGAAGTTGGGAAGAGTTCGAAGACGCCTTTCGGGCAAACTTTCAAGGGACTTATGTCCGACCTCCGGATGCGGACGACTTGAGTCATATAACTCAATAGCCCGGAGAGTCAGCCCGAAAACTTTGGAACAGGTTCCTTACTAAAAAGAACCAGATTGTCGATTGTCCGGACGCCGAAGCCTTAGCGGCTTTCAAGCACAGCGTCTGCGACGAATGGCTCGCCAGGCACCTCGACCAAAATAAGCCGAGAACGATGGCTGCATTAACAAACCTCATGACCCGCTTCTGTGCGGGTGAGGACAGCTGGCTAGCCAGATGCAGCACCAACGACCCCAGCACATCTGAAGTTAGAGATGGAAACGGGAAATCACGGCGCAACAGCAGTAACAAACGCCGGAATAAAGAAGACAGCACGAAGGGCACGACAGTAAATGCCGGATTCAAAGTCCCTCGGCCAAACCAAAAGCCGCCCCCAAAGGCACCAGAGATGAACTGTCCAGCCTCAACAAAATTCTGGACCAAGTATGTCAGATTCATAGTACCCCTAGCAAACCTGCTAATCATACCCACAGAGAATGTTGGGTCTTCAAGAAGTCCGGCAAGCTTAACGCCATACACAAAGGGGAAGATACACCAAGTGAAGACGAGGACGAGCCTCCCAATCAAGACAAGGGGGAACAAAAGAAATCTCCACCCGACATCAAAACAGTAAACGTGTTACACGTGATCAAGAGAAAAAACAATGCGGCACTCCCCGAAAAAAATACCCAAGTGCCCATCACCGCGAAGTCCTGCCACTGGTCGTCTCAACCGATCACCTTCGACCACCGTGATTACGCATCAAGTATCCGGCACGCAGGATGGGCTGCACTGGTATTAGACCCAGTAATTGGTGGATACCACTTCACACGAGTCCTGATGGATGGTGGCAGTAGCTTAAACCTAATATATCAGGATACAATCTGCGGGATGGGGTTAGACCCAACACAAATTCGCCATAGCAATACTACCTTTAAAGGAGTAACGCGAGGCCCAGGGGCTCGTTGTACGGGCTCCCTCCTACTACAAGTTATATTCGGCTCCCCCGATAACTTCCGTCGCGAGCATTTAACTTTTCACATCGCTCCATTTAAAAGTGGCTATCAAGCACTACTCGGACGCGAAGCCTTTGCTCGCTTTAATGCAATACCACACTACGCCTCCCTAACACTCAAGATGCCCGGTCCACGTGGCATCATTTCAGTGCACGGAAGTATCAAGCGATCTCTGCGCGTCGAAGAGAGTGAGGCTGCCTTAGCAGCCGCACACTAAAGGCGCCCGGACCAGCAAAAGCATCCAATAGGTCGTCAAGACCTCAGACACAACTAACCAAATCCGGCTCCATTTCTCATATCAAATAAACGGTCACACCCCTATCTTTCAAAAGTACAAGGGGCTCAACGCACGCAGACGAGTGGCGATTTCTTCTTATCTTGAATTATACATGGTTTCTTTAGAAAACTATCCTTTTGCACGACAACCTTTTTACCTAAATTCCTCTCTTTTACAGATAATCATCGTGCTACACCTGTCCAGGACACGGCACAACGGAGATACAGGCGCAGACGTGCAGCAGGGACCCGACCCAAGGATTCTTTATAGATTAAGACCCTGCGTAAACCTTTTTTACTGTATATCTTGTTGATACATATCCACCGTTGAGAAGGATGCTGACGTTTTGGCATGTGGCTACGCCAGAACAATGCATGTACCTGGACACAAGGGGCTTCTTACAAAGGCCATTCTTCAGGCCCGGTTTATACCACAAAGACCGAATACCTTAGGGAGTATTCGGCGTCGCGAGTTTGGCCCTATATGCATCAGCTCCGAATCATTGTCTTTGGTCAAATGTTGGGTTTGCCCGGCTCCTGTATTTTGGTGCCTTATGTTCCGCTTTATCGGCTAAGGTAGCACCAGGAGAACTACTGCGATTGTGCCCTGGTTCATCCGGACGAGTGCCTCAGTAGAGAAAGCCGAAAACTGACTGCATGATCTAGCGTGAGACTGATCAACCACTCAATGACCCATGGGAATGTTAGAATTCCTCCGCCTTAACGAAGGGCCGCTTTCCGGCCAGGCATATACGCACCCCAGGATCGGGAGAGTGCGGAGCCACCAGGGGCTATCTAGAAGCCCCACTGTCAAACTCCTATGGCTAAGTGAAAGTGTTAAAGCATTATAGTCCGGTAGCCTCGCTCGCTCCGCTATCACCTCCTTAATAGGACCAAGACGTTGGGTTAAGTGTGAACGCGTGTTTCTGCGAACACCTCCGCATTATATGCGGTGGGGGTTGAAGCCGACGACTGCAATCTTTCAGGTTATACACATGCATACATAAACGGCCACCCAGGAGGCATCACATTACTTTCAGGCAAAAGTATAAAAAAAGCCTCATAAAAATTTAAAAAGCATTTCGCTTACAATGAGACATAATATTTTTTGAGCACTGGGTCTCTATCAAACGAGCACCCTCAAGGACTTCCTCAAAGTAGTGCTCAGCAGCCCTTCGACCTACGGCCGAATCCTACGCTGCAACAATGGTAGCATCCATCTCTGCCCAGTATGCTTTAGCACGGGCAAAGGCCATCCGTGCACCTTCTATGCATGCCGACCTCTTCATCGCATTTATGCGCGGCACCACATCAAGGACCTGCTGCACCAAGATGAAATAGCTGCTCGGTTTTGACCTTCCGGGCCATAGTTGATCCACAACAGACCTCATGGAGAGTCCGGATAACCTATTTAGTTCGGCCCATCCGGCTAATTGGTCCGTCAACGAAAGCGGACGCTCGGGAGAAAGGAATTGCTTCCAAAACAGCTGGTCTACTTCACGGTCCGTCTGACTCTGGAAGTACTTGGCCGCATCGGCAGCGCTCGCTGCCATATCCATATACGCATCCTCCGAACTCCACAGCCGATCCAGAGGCGCATACCGTGGATCTCCGTACTTCCTCTGCAGCATAAAGGACTTTCCGGCTACAATATCCCCGGCTTCCCGCAGCTCCTCCTTCTTTGCCCTCATAGCAGAGCGGAGGTCTTTTCCCGTTACAGCAGCCTTCTCAAGGTCCGATGCCTTCGCCTGGTTTTCCTTTTCAAGAGCCCGGCAACGGTCTACGGTGGCTTTTAATTCTACAGCCATATTAGCCATCTTCTTCCGGCTCTCGCCATGTGCGGCCTTCTCGGCTCGCAACTCTTCGGCCGCCTTCAAAGCAGCCGCATTACCCAATCTTGCTTGTTCCTTGGCTCGGTCAAGTTCCCCCCGCAAGGCTTCAACAGTGGAAGCTCCATCTGTAGTCATAACATGTTAAAAACACTGGCATCATACTCTTCCTATTTGGCGTTTACCAGACAAGGATCCTTACCCTGCGCCTCGTCAAGCCTTCTGTTAACAAGCTCGATGTCGGCATCTGCCGCATCCAACCGCTGTTCTAAACGGGCAAACTGGCTAGTCTGGCTGGCCATCGGAGCTTCCATCTCCTGCACATAAAGGCAGTATGGTTGTTACCTGGGAATATGATCCTCCGTTCGTCATCGTTTCCGACGACAACCAGAGTCTCAGGGGCTATTATCTACACAGGGCACACCTAGCATGTGCAGGACTATTACACATCCCTTTTCACGTACCTCAAAGCCTGTCAGTAGACTCATAAAAGCTTCATGCAATCCGCTTTCGGCGGACGATATCCTCTCCATCACCATATTCATCAGCACACGGTGATCATCTGAGATGGCCGCTCGCCCCACCAACTCCCTCAGAACGTCCGACTGCACACTAGACGGCGCCGGACTCTTTTGTCTACCCTCTTCGGGAGCCGGACACTGGGAGCCTCGGGGATCGATTGGATCACCTTCTGGCCTCTCCGCACTCGGAGAGGCCCTCCGCGACGACACTTCAGGGTCGCCCGCTTCCGAAGCGAAGGAATCCGGAGGAGGCGTCTCGCTCTCCATCATCTCTGGAAGAAGATCCCCCGAAGACGAACTCATTTGAGAGGGGCTAAGGCCCGAACTGCACAAATACATGCGGTGGTTATTTTCTCAGAAGGAAAAAGATGGCATATATGTACCACTAAAGTTTTCGGGTCACTTACGACTCCCGGGAGAATTGTTCCCCCCGTGGACTTTGTGCGGCAGCACCGCCCCCCGAGGTAGGGCCCCCGGTAGAAGATTTCTTCTCCCGTTTGGAAGCTTTGGCTTCCAAATTCCCGGGCGCAGTCCTTTTCCTTTTTCAGTCATCTTCCTTCATGGAGACGCTCGCTCCCTCGGTTATAATAGGCAGCATTGGGGGCCCGCGGCCGCCCGTGTTACCCTCCACAGTATCTTCCTTCAAGGGATCCGGGCAAGGTGCGGTCTGGAGCATCTTTTCCAATACCGGATTCTCCCAGCCTTCAGGGAGGGGGGCCGAACACCGAATCAATTTCGCCTTTGTTAGCCAGTCCTGGTCGAAAAAGCAAACTCTCAATAACTTCGCAACGAAGGAAGGATAATGTGTTTGGCCGGAAGATTCTTTACCTGTTCAGCGGCACGATTACTGCTCAGGCACACGTCCTCGGTGATTTCCGGACACTCTACTTGATGTCCGAAGAATGACTTATACATATCCTCGTGCGTCAAGCCGAGAAAATTTTGAATGGCACGCGAACCCTCGGGATTGAACTCCCACAAGCGAAGGGGCCGACATTTGCAGGGCTGGACTTGACGAACCAGCATAACTTGTATTATCGCGACCAAGCTGAGGTCTCCGTTGAAGAGATCTCGAATGCGGCTTTGCAGTAAAGGCACGTCCTTGGCTGGACCCCAGCCTAGTCCTCTGCTGATCCATGACATCAGTCGTGGTGGAGGGCCCGAGCGAAAAACGGGGGTGGCCGCCCACTTGGCACTTCTAGGAGTCGTGACGTAGAAGCACTCATGTTGCCACAATGCAGACACCTCTGGAATGGAACCTTTGGGCCACGGAGCTCCCATCATCTTGCGTATTGAGGCGCCTCCACACTCTGCATGTTGCCCTTCGATCACCGTCGGCTTTACTTCAAAGGTCTTGAGCCATAAGCCGAAGTGGGGGGTAACCCGGAGAAAGGCCTTGCATACGACAACAAAAGTCGTGATATGCAGGAAGGAGTCCGGAGCTAGATCATGGAAATCTAGCTCGTAACAAAACATCAAGCCCCTGACGAAAGGATCCAGTGCAAAACCTAGACCCCGGAGGAAGTGGGGGACGAACACAACGCTCTCATTGGATTTGGGAGAGGGGACGGCCTGCCCCCGGAGAGGCAGCCGATGCGATATTTCGGCGGTTAGATACCTGGCCTCCCTCAACTTTTTGATGTCTTCTTCCGTGACGGAGGAGGGCATCCATCGGCCTTGAAGGCTGGATCCGGACATGACTGAAGGTTCGGAGCACCTGACCTGAGCTTTGGGCGTTTGAGCTTGAGGCGGGGGAAGGATTCGATTGAGCACGTGAGGGAAAAGTAAAAGCTTTGCCCCTTTATAGAGAGGGTGGATATCAAGCGTCCTCCCCGTGTCCGTTTGGACTTGCCTATGATCTAGGAATCCTAGAAGCGGTTGGGTTACCCATGCCCATATTGATGAGAATCCCGTAATGAGGGGACTCGATCTCTGCTTTGACAAGACGTGCCAAGGAAACCGCCTCGCATAACAAGCTGAGGTGGGATAGTGAAACGATTTGGATAAAGGATTGGCCGTGGCGTGTCGCACCACGGAATACGTCAGCAGATTAGATTTGTGTTAATATTATTATTCTCTCTATGGCAATATGTGGAAACTTATTTTTCAGAGCCGGACACTATCTTTGTGTTCAAGATCTTCTATGAAGTATTTGGAGGAGGAACCCGCCTTGCAATGCCGAAGATAATTTGCACGCCGGACTCGTCGTCATTGAAGCCTAGTTCAGGGGCTACTGAGGGAGTCCTGGGTTAGGGGGTGTTCGGATAGCCGAACTATACCTTCAAGCCGGACTCCTGGACTATGAAGATACAAGATTGAAGACTCCGTCCCGTGTCCGGGAGGAACTTTCCTTGGCGTGGAAGGCAAGCTTGGCGATACGGATGTTCAGATCTCCTACCATTGTAACCGACTCTATGTAACCCTAACCCTATCCGGTGTCTATATAAACGAGAGGGTTTTAGTCCGTAGGACAACATACACATCAACAATCATACCATAGGCTAGCTTCTAGGGTTTAGCCTCTCTAATATCGTGGTAGATCAACTCTTGTAATACCCATACCATCAATATTAATGAAGCAGGACGTAGGGTTTTACCTCCATCGAGAGGGCCCGAACCTGGGTAAAACTTCGTGTCCCCTGCCTCCTATTACCATCCGGCCTAGACGCACAGTTCAGGACCCCCTACCCGAGATCCGCCGGTTTTGACACCGACACCTTTCAATAGGGGACAGGTGAACCACGTTAACATGGAGGAGGTTGAAGAGCAGCCGGATGAAGTAATCGGTAAGTTTTTTGGTTAAGTCTTTTATTGCAATCGTTCTTTTTGTTACTGGTGCATCGCATTCATACATATCAAGGGAATTTGCGGATAAGTATAACCTGCCCACCAAAGTTCTTAGAACACCTATGTTAGTAAGCTCACCAGGAGCGGAGTACATGGCCAGTAAAGGATGTTTTCAAGTGCCATTGAGTATAGGTAGGCATGTGTTTCCCTCGGATTTAATCATTTTGGAATCACAAGGTTTGGATGTAATTCTGGGTATGGATTCGCTATCGTTGTATGGAGGAAACATCGATTGCGCTAGTAAGTCGATTCTTCTCACCACCCAGAAGGAAGAAGGATCAAGTATGTATCCCGGCATGTGCCGAAGAGGACACAAGTAAATTCGTTAACAGGAGTTGTGCAAGAGGAAGTACCAGTGGTAAAGGAGTTCCCTGATGTGTTTCCAGAGGAATTGCCAGACATGCCATCGGATAGAGACATTGAGTTTTTAATTGAGCTTTTGCCAAGCACAGGGCCAATATCTAAGAGACCATACAGGATGCCCGCAAAAGATTTGGAGGAGATTAAGAAGCAGATTAAGGAGTTACTGGATAAAGGTTATATTCGCCCAAGTTCTTCTCCTTGGGGGTCGCCAGTACTTCTACTGGAGAAAAAGGATGGATCCTTAAGGATGGTTGTTGATTATCGGGGATTGAATGAAGTAACAATCAAGAACAAGTACCCACTACCAATGATCACTGATCTGTTTGATCGATTGCAAGGAGCTAAGGTATTTTCCAAGATTGATCTGCGATCCAGATACCATCAGTTGAAGATTCGAGAAAAGGATATACCTAAGACGGCTTTTACCACCAGGTATGGGCTGTACGAGTACACCGTTATGTCATTTGGCCTGACTAACGCACCTGCATATTTTATGAACATGATGAACAAAGTGTTTATGGAGTTTTTGGATAAGTTCGTCGTAGTGTTCATTGATGATATTCTGGTTTACTCGAAGAATGAAGAGGAGCATAAGGAACATTTGTGTTTGGTACTTGAGAAGCTCAGAGAACATTAGTTATATGACAAGTTTAGCAAATGTGAATTTTGGTTAAAGGAAGTTGGATTCCTAGGACACATTATATCCGGAGAAGGTATAGCAGTAGATCCCACCAAGGTTGGCACTGTGACAAACTGGGAAGCACCAACAACAGTTGGAGAGATCCGAAGTTTTCTTGGACTCGCAGGATACTACAGGAGATTTATTGAAAATTTCTCGAAGATTGCAAAACCTATGACAGAGTTGTTGAAGAAGGATACCAAGTTCAAATGGACTGAGGAATGTGAGGCCAGTTTCCAGGAGTTGAAGAAACGTTTGGTTACCTCGCCAGTGTTGATTCTGCCAGATCAGCGCAAGGATTACGAGGTGTATTGTGACGCTTCACGTCGAGGACTTGGAGCAGTGCTTATGCAGGAAGGAAGAGTTGTTTCGTATGCTTCACGACAACTTAAGCCGCATGAGTTGAATTATGCCACGCATGATTTGGAGTTAGCAGCCGTAGTGCATGCATTGAAGACATGGAGACATTTTCTCATTGGAAACCATTGTTAAGTATACATGGATCACAAGAGTTTGAAGTATATTTTCACGCAGAAGGAGTTGAATCTCAGGCAAAGGAGATGGTTGGAGCTCATCAAGGATTATGATATGAGATTGCACTATCATCCCGGAAAGGGTAACGTAGTAGTAGATGCGTTGAGCCGTAAAATTCATGTCAACACCCTAATGACTGGAGATGTACCAAGGGAGTTAGCCGAGGATCTTCGTGATCTATGTTTGGAGATAGTTCCGAGAGGCTATGCAGCACCATTGGAGATTCAGTCTACTTTGATGGATAAGATCAGAAGACTGACAAGGGGATTGCCTCTATAAAGGAGAAGATGGGCAAAGGAAAAGTTAAAGGATTTCGTGAGGATGAGCATGATACCCTATGGTTTGAAGCCCGTGTTTATGTGCCCAATGACCCGGAGATCAGGAAGTTAATTCTGCAGGAGGCCCATGATTCACCATATTCAATTCACCCAGGAAATACCAAGATGTATTTGGATTTGAAGGATACTTTCTGGTGGACCGGAATGAAGAAGGATATTGCAGAGTATGTAGCAGTTTGTGATGTATGTCAGAGAGTAAAGGTAGAGCATCAGAAGCCAGCGGGATTGCTACAGCCATTGCCAATACCCGAATGGAAATGGGATAAGCTAGGCATGGATTTTATTACGGGTTTGCCCAGAACTCGTTCAGGCTATGACTCGATTTGGGTAGTAGTCGATCGTTTGACAAAGGTAGCTCATTTCATTCCAGTGAAGACTACCTACACCAGTGCTAAGTTGGCAAAGATATACATGACCAGGATTGTATGTTTGCATGGAGTTCCAAGGAGCATTGTATCAGATAGAGGAACCCAGTTTACCTCAAAGTTCTGGAATCAATTGCACAAGACTTTAGGTACCAGGCTAGAGTTCAGTACAGCTTTCCATCCGCAGACAGATGGCCAGACCGAGAGAGTCAATCGGATTTTGGAGGATATGCTGAGAGCTTGTGCGCTAGATTATGGATCTAGTTGGGACGATAATTTGTCGTACGCAGAGTTCTCTTACAACAACAGTTATCAAACCAGTTTGAAGATGGCCCCTTTCGAAGCCTTGTACGGAAGGAGGTTCAGGACCCCATTGTCGTGGGATGAAGTTGGAGACTGACAGTTGTTTGGACCGGATCTAATTAAGGAGTCTGAACAGAAGTTGAAATTGATTCGCGATAGGCTCAAGGTAGCCCAGTCTAGGCAGAAGAGCTATGCAGATTCGAAATGCAAGGAGACAGTTTATAAAATCGGAGACCGAGTTTATCTTCGAGTATCTCCACTTCGAGGAGTTAAGCGCTTTGGAGTTAAGGGAAAGTTAGCGCCACATTTTGTAGGACCATACAAGGTTTTGGAGCGTATGGGAGAAGTAGCCTACAAGTTGGAATTGCCCGAAGGATTGTCAGGAGTTCACGATGTGTTCCACGTTTCCTAGTTGAAGAAGTGCCACGCAGAGATGGCTGATATACCGCTGAGAGATACAGTGCCGCTGGAAGCGATTCAGTTGGATAGTGATTTGACCTATGAGGAGAAACCAGTCAAGATTCTTGAGTATGCCAGCCGAGTCACCCGCAGCAAGGTTATCAAGTTTTGCAAAGTTCAGTGGAGCCACCACACGGAGGATGAAGCCACCTGGGAGCGAGAGGAACATCTGCACAAGGACCACCCTCACCTATTTTCTAGCCAACCCGAATCTCGAGGGCGAGATTCATCTTAAGGGGGGTAGGTTTGTAACATCCCAAATTTTCAATTTGGAATATTATACATTAGATCATCATTGCATATCATATTTTACTGCATTTTGGTTGATCCAGAAATTTCACGCAACTCAAGGACTCTCGAAGAGAGTTGGGGATTTCGTTATTTTCATATTTGAGTTTTCTCAAATTTTGAAAATAGGATCATTTGATTTTATTTATTTTATCTTCAATTATTTCTATCATAAAAATATGAGAGAGGAAATAAAATGACTTTCCCAAAATAAAGAAATATTGAGGATTTAATAATAAAATCAAATAAGATTTTATTTTGGTTTTATTTGCTATTTTATTTGAATTTAGGAAAAATGCGCATTTTTCATAATTGTATTTAGGCCCCAAATAAATGTTCATCCTATGCTCCTTGATTTTAGAAGTCGGGAAAAATTTATTTCAGAATTTTTGGAGTCCGTTTAGTATTCCTTTTGTTTGTTTTTCTGCGTGAAATAATTTGAAAAAAACGCGAACCTACTCCCGGCCGGGATCGGCCAAGACTCCCTGGCCGGGGCCCTTTATATAGCGCCGCCCTGGGCCGCTCCAGCCCACTCGAGCCGCCGCGCCTCCCCGAACTCTAGCCGCCGCCGCCGGACCCGCCCGTCGAGGTTGACCCCGCCGCCGGTTTTTTTAGAAAACCGTCGGTTTTCGTCGGTTTTTCGTTCGATTTTTTTTAGTTTCCGTTTTTTATTAGATCGATATTTTTCCGGTTTAGGTTAATTAGCGAGCGTTCGCTCGTTCGTTCGTTTTAACGAACGTGTTCTTCGTTTAGATCCAGATAACGAACGTTCGTTCGTTAATCTGTTCGTCATTTTTCTTTTTCACGGATTTTTCGTGATTATTTATGATCGCGATTTCTGATCCGATTTTCGTTTTAGTTTAAATTTTCACTCGTTTATCGGAATCAGGCGATTCAAGCGCCTAGAGTTTCATCTCGAAACCCTCTTTCCGTTTAACCAACTCAAACAAGTTTTTGCCTCTGTAAAATTTGACCTAGAACCAGAATAGTAAACGAAGCTTGTTTCTTTTGCCGTTTGACTTTCGTTGCTTCGTTCGATTTGATTCTTTTTGCCAACCGGAGTTCTTAAGTTGAACTTTCTGGTTAGATCTCTTATTTGAGTTTTATCTGTGCATTAGATGAGTACTTATTGTATGCTTGTTTGTTTGCGATAGAGCACCCGGAGTGCGCCGCTTGCTACTTCGAATCGCTAGGTTTTGCGGATCATCAGCAAGGCAAGTAACACTTTGATCATATCTCCTACTACCCAGTTTTTATTGCATTAGATCAATCCTCAAACATTGCATGATTAGGATCAAATTAAATTGTGGGTTTTGGGAAGTAGATGAGGTAGAACCTATTACCTGTTTTGTTATCAAACCCTGGGAGTTACTTCTACGTTTGCTTATATTGCTATGCTATGCTAGTAGACATGGATTGGGTGAGTGTATCCATGACAAATGTGAGATTGTTAATTAATGGTTTATTTAAGATGGCAACTTAAACACACATCTGGGTGGATTGAGACACCTGGGTATTCCAGCGATTGCATGTTTTCTTTGGACCGCCACCCAGGCTCAAAGGGATCATGAGATTGTTCATATTAGAAAGTTCCGTGTGCAGCCACAAGCTACTATGGGCTCTAGCATAATTGATTAAGTCGTGCGAACTCTTACAGTGGTAGACTAGAAGATGTAGGGGAAAGTAGGTGTAACGGTCTACCCAATCGTAAGGTGCTAGCGCTTCTGAAAGACTATGTCTCGGTCATCCGTTTCTCAAACACCATGTAGTGCGAGAATCCCAACGGAGGAGATCGAGTCTTGTGGGGAAAAGTGCGCAAACCTCTGCAGAGTGTATAAACTAATCATGGTTAGCCGTGTCCCCGGTTATGGACAATCTTGGGTATCTAGTACTTGGATTATCATATGAATCTCATCATGTTACTTTAATTAATATTGTTGGGTTTTTAATGATGATGCTTAATTGGGATTGAGAGCGTGTCTACACTCTCAATGTTTAACAACTACCATGATAGTTAAATAAAATTTATTCCTTTGCAGTAGGGAAAAATTGGCTTTACGCAAAACTGTAACCATAGAGCTTTCCACCAGCCATATATGCATGTAGTATAGCCTTATTCTTTCATTATTCTCTATGTGTTACTTTGCCAGCATATTCCATGTGCTGACCCGTTTCGGGCTGCAACGTTCATGTTGCAGACTTTTTAGACGACGAGTAAGGTGCCTTTAGTTCGTGGTTCTATACTCAGTGATGCCGTTGGAGTTGATGGACTCACTTATCTTCCAAGCCTTTCGCTGTTATCGTTATTAGATGGCCTTAAGCCATATTTATTGTAATAAGTTCTCTTTTGAGACATTCGATGTACTAAGTGTGTGATTGCTACTCTATTATAGATCCTTCAAGTATTGTGCAGTGTCAGCATTACTGATCCAGGGATGACACTGGAGCACAGAGATTGAACCGTTTGAGGTCTGATTGCTACAGGCACCTCCAAAATATTATTTTACAAGTGGCCGGAAAATATTCTCGGAATGGGATGAAAGTTGGTGTGTGGTGTTGTTGTGTTGTCAGTAGACCGCCTGTCAAATTTCATCGCGTTCGGAGTTCGTTTGATGCACCAACGAATAACTATAGCGGCACCGCTGCCGGTCTGACGTCAGACGTTTTCGATCTCCGAAAACTGCTGCCGGGCCTCTCTCTCTCTTATCTCCTCTCAGCCTCACCACAGCCCACCTAGTCCATCCACCTACCCCTCTTCGTGTCCGGAGCCGTCCGATGCGACCATACGGTCCGAAAACCCTCTCTGCATAGTGCATCGAACCTCCTTGCGCGCGCGTTCGAAAGATGTCCCGGACCCAACCCGGACAATCGTCACCGTTGGATCCGGACCAACCCCAAGCAACCTCCTGCGTCTTCTGTTTCTTCTTTTGACTACTCCGTTGACTCGTAGCCATCCGATCTCGATCAGACGATCCAAAACTCCCTCCTTTCGCTATATATAGACCAAGCTCTACCTATTTTGGTCAAACCCTAGAAATTAGGAGGTTTGTCCCTTCACCCGCCGCCGCACTCTCCACCAAATCCCCTCTCGGGATCCTCCCAGATTCGATCCCCACCAACCAGAGCCCTCCCATGGCTCCCTTCGAATCCTCCCTCTTTCTGGCCGAGGAACCAGCACAGCCGTGTTCGAGCGCTCCCGAGGCCGAGTTCCTCCAACCTCACGACCCCGCGGCCCCCGGCGAACCTCGCCGCCGACAACCACCAACAGTAGCTCCTCGCGTGCCCCTGCTCCTCCCCAAGCATGCGCTCCAGCGGCCACTCCTACACCGCCTCACGCTCGAGCACCCAAGCCCCTTGATCCAGCCGTCCAGGAGGATGCCGTCGTGGTCACCAGGCACATCTCCCCGACGCCTCCTCCTCCCCATGTCGTTTCCCTCCGGATCGCTCTCCTTTTCACCTAGTTTTTCCTCTCTCTCTCTCTCTCTCTCTCACTCTGGTTCACAGGGACGTCACCATGGCCGTCGCGTCGACGTTGTGACCACCTAAGCTCCACCGGCGACCAGAGCCACCAGCCGCCCGAGCCTCGTGCACTTCTGCCTCAAGGACCTCCTCGTCCCCAACCAGGATGCCATGGTCGGCCTCCTCTGTTCGACCCCCGTCGCGTCGCGCCACTAGCCGGAGCATCTCCATCGCCGACTGAAACTTCGCAGGTCACCGACTCCCATCTCCGGACCACCACCACCACCACCAGGGACCCCCCACCCTCCGTGCTCCATCGACCCCGCTAGCGCAGCAGCGCCTCGTCTACTCGCCATCTTCGCTGCGTGGGCCTCCCCTGCCCGATGCCATTGATGGCCGCCGCTCCGCTGCTCCGAGACCAAGTCCCATCGTTTTGCAGCCATCTCCCTCCAGTTCTTCCCCAACACCATCGCCCTCGACCGTGCCAACTCCCTCGGCCCCGCGACCCGTCGCCAGTCTGCTTCCTTCGCCCCAGGATCCAGCCGCCCTGAACCTGTCGCTACCGCTTTTCGCTTTTCTTCTGAAACGAGCAGAGCAGCTCACCCGCCCCGCTCGATTCGTTGACCGCAGGCCCAGCCAGCGCTAGGAGGGCCCAGCCTCCTCGGCGGCCTGCTCGCACCACGCCATGCGCCTCCAGGCTCAGCTGGGCTTGGCCCAATGTGAGCAACCCTTGCCAGATCCAGATTCAGCCCGTGTAGCAATTTTTTCCAGTCTGTGCGTTTTTTATTTATTTATCCAATGCATGCATAATTACAGGAGGATGCCATTATTTTAATTTGCTCACAAGTAAATAACCGTGCATCATATGTAAAAACTTCATATATGTGAAGTGCTCAGAAATTTGTGTAGTTTAATTATATCGAACTTTCATCTATGTTTAAAAAGTTTAAAATGTTGTTTGTTTAAATTTGCTTAAATAACTTGTTAAAATGCTTTATTTCATAACTAATTAACCGTAGCTCCAAACTTAACAATCTTTATATGTAAATGGGGTAGAAAAATGCCTAGTTTAACATGATGGCATTACTTTGCATGTTCAACAACTATAAAATATGGTTTAGGGCAGAACAGTACCAAACCGTAAAATATGAACATAAGGAGTTTCCGGACTTGTTGTGTGTTGTTCCGGCCTCATTTAAACTTGCCTAGATATGTAGTTTTACTTTGCTTCACCTCTTGCCATGTTAATCAACATTTAATATTGTTGGGTACATAAACGAGATCGAACTAAATAACTTGAATGTGGTGTTCCGTCAATATGCAACTCGTTGCATATTGAGTTCCACTTAATTTGTAGTGTTGTTTGTTGCACTTTGCCATGCCATGCCATGCATATTTAAACCGGACATGCATCATACTTGTTTGCGCATCATGCCATGTTTATGTGGTGGTTGTTTACTATGTTGCTTGCTTCTTTCCGGGTTGCTTCTCTCATTAGCTTCGGTTTCATTCCGGAGATGTGAGGACCCGTTCGACTACGCCCGCTTGTCTCCTTCATGGACTCGTTCTTCTTCCTTGCGGGATCTCAGGAAAGATGACCATACCCTCGAAATCAGTTCTATCTTTGCTTGCTAGTTGCTTGCTCTATTGCTATGCTGCGATACCTACCACTTGCTATATCATGCCTCCCATATTGCCATGTCAAGCCTCTAACCCACCTTGTCCTAGCAAACCGTTGTTTGGCTATGTTACCGCTTTTCTCAGCCCCTCTTATAGCGTTGCTAGTTGCAGGTGAAGATTGGAGTTTGTTCCATGTTGGAACATGGATATGTTGGGATATCACAATATCTTTTATGTTAATTAATGCATCTATATACTTGGTAAAGGGTGGAAGGCTCGGCCTTATGCCTGATGCTTTGTTCCACTCTTGCCGCCCTAGTTCCCGTCATACCGGTGTTATGTTCCTTACACGGTTGGGTGTTATGGGGACCCCTTGACAGTTCTCTTTGAATAAAACTCCTCCGGCAAGGCCCAACCTTGGTTTTACCATTTGCCTCACCACCACCTACTTTTCTCTTGGGAGTCGCGCTCCCGAGGGTCATCTTTATTTTAACCCCCCCGGGCTAGTGCTTCTCTGAGTGTCGGTACAACCTGAGCGATGTCCGGCGCCCCCTGGGCAACCAGGGTCTATGCCAACCCAACGTCTGGCTCATCCGGTGTGCCCTGAGAACGAGATATGTGCAGCTCCTATTGGGATTTGTCGGCACATTCGGGTGGCTTTGCTGGTCTTGTTTTACCATTGTCGAAATGTCTTGTAACCGGGATTCCGAGCCTGATCGGGTCTTCCTGGGAGAAGGATTATCCTTCTTGACCATGAGAGCTTGTGATGGGCTAAGTTGGGACACCCCTTCAGGGTTTTGAACTTCGGAAAGCCGTGCCCGCGGTTATGGGCAGATGGGAATTTGTTAATGTCCGGTTGTAGAGAACTCGACACTTAACTTAATTAAAATGCACCAACCGCGTGTGTAGCCGTGATGGTCTCTTCTCAGCGGGGTCCGGGAAGTGAACACGGTTCTTGTGTTATGCTTGAACGTAAGTAGTTTCAGGATCACTTCTTGATCACTTCTAGTTCTCGGCCGTGCTTTGCTTCTCTTCTCGCTCTTATTTGCATATGTTAGCCACCACATATGCTAGTGCTTGCTGCAGCTCCACCTCACTACCTTTTCCTACCCATAAGCTTAAATAGTCTTGATCTCGCGGGTGTGAGATTGCTGAGTCCTCGTGACTCACAGATTACTTCCAAAAACAGTTGCAGGTGCTGACGATACCAGTGCACGTGACGCGACCCAGCTCAAGTGGGAGCTCAACGAAGATCATGTTCGTTGTGTTGTTTCGTTTCCAGTTGATCAGTAGTGGAGCCCAGTCGGGTCGATCGGGGATCTAGCATTTGGGGTTGTCTTCTTTTATGTTGGTTCCGTAGTCGGACCTTGATTGTATTCTGGATGTTGTTATTCTATATTTATGTATTGTGTGAAGTGGTGATTGTAAGCCAACTCTTTATCCCTTTCTTATTCAGTACATGGGATGTGTAAAGATTACCCCTCTTGCGGCATGCCTACCATGCGGTTATGCCTCTAAGTCGTGCTCTGACACGTGGGAGATATAGCCGCATCATGGGTATTACAAACGAGGCTAATCAATGGGCTATGGAGATGCCCATCGATTGATGTTAATGCAAGGAGTAGGGATTGCCATGCAACGGATGCACTAGAGCTATAAATGTATGACAGCTCAACAAAAGAAACTAAGTGGGTGTGCATCCAAATTGCTTGCTCACGAAGACCTAGGGCACTTGAGGAGGCCCATTGTTGGAATATACAAGCCAAGTTCTATAATGAAAATTTCCACTAGTATATGAAAATGACAAAACAAGAGACTCTCTATCATGAAGATTACGGTGCTACTTTGAAGCATAAGTGTGGCAAAGGATAGTAACATTGTCCCTTCTCTCGTTTTCTCTCATTTTTTGGGCCTTCTCTTTTTTATGGCATTTCTCCTTTTTTGGGCCTTCTCTTTTTTATGGCCTTTCCTTTTTTATATTCCTCACTTGGGACAATGTTCTAAAAAAATGATGATCATCACACTTCTATTTATTTACAACTCAATGATTACAACTCGATACTAGAACAAAAGATGACTCTATATGAATGCCTCCGGCGGTGTATCGGGATATGCAATGGACCAAGAGTGACATGTATGAAAGAATTATGAACGGTGGCTTTGCCACAAATACTATGTCAACTACATGATCATGCTAAGCAATATGACAATGATGAATGTGTCATGATAAACAGAATGGTGGAAAGTTGCATGGCAATATATCTCGGAATGGCTATGGAAATGCCATAATAGGTAGGTATGGTGGCTGTTTTGAGGAAGATATGAGGATTTTTATGTGTGAAAGAGCGTATCATATCACGGGGTTTGGATGCACCGGCAAAGTTTGCGCCAACTCTCGATGTGAGAAAGGGCAATGCACGATACCGAAGAGGCTAGCAAGGATGGAAAGGTGAGAGTGCGTATAATCCATGGACTCAATATTAGTCATAAAGAACTCACATACTTATTGCAAAAATCTACAAGTCATCAAAAACCTCGGCACTACGCGCATGCTCCTAGGGGGATAGATTGGTAGGAAAAGACCATCGCTCGTCCCCGACCGCCACTCATAAGGAAGACAATCAAATAACACCTCATGTTTCAAATTTGTAACATAACGTTTACCATACGTGCATTCTACGGGACTTGCAAACTTCAACACAAGTATTTCTCAATTTCACAACTACTCAACTAGCACGACTTTGATATTATTACCTCCATATCTCAAAACAATCATCAAGCATCAAACTTCTCTTAGTATTCAAAACACTCATAAGAAAATTTTACTAATCTTGAATACCTAGCATATTAGGATTTTAAGCAAATTACCATGCTATTTAAGACTCTCAAAATAATATAAGTGAAGCATGAGAGATCAATAGTTTCTATAAAACAAATCCACCACCGTGCTCTAAAAGATATAAGTGAAGTACTAGAGCAAAACTATATAACTCAAAAGATATAAGCGAAGCACATAGAGTATTCTAACAAATAACAAATCATGTATGGCCCTCTCAAAAGGTGTGTACAACAAGGATGATTGTGGTAAACTAAAAAGTAAAGACTCAAATCATACAAGACGCTCCAAGCAAAACACATATCATGTGGCGAATAAAAAGATAGCTCCAAGTAAAGTTACCGATAGAAGTAGACGAAAGAGGGGATGCCTTCCGGGGCATCCCCAAGCTTTGGCTTTTAGGTGTACTTAGATTATCTTGGGGGTGCCATGTTCATCCCCAAGATTAGGCTCTTGCCACTCCTTGTTCCATAATCCATCAAATATTTACCCAAAACTTGAAAACTTCACAACACAAAACTTAAAGTAGAAAATCTCGTGAGCTCCGTTAGCGAAAGAAAATAAAAGACCACTTCAAGGTACTGTAATGAACTCATTCTTTATTTATATTGATGTTAAACCTACTGTATTCCAACTTCTCTATGGTTTTAAACTATTTTACTAGCCATAGATTCATCAAAATAAGCAAACAACACACGAAAAACAGAATCTGTCAAAAACAGAACAGTCTGTAGTAATCTGTAGCTAGAGCAAGATCTGGAACCCCAAAAATTCTAAAATAAATTTCTGGACGTGAGGAATTTATCTATTAATCATATTCAAAAAGAATTAACTAAATAGAACTTTCCAAATAAAAATGACAGCAGTTCTCGTGAGCGCTAAAGTTTCTGTTTTTTACAGCAAGTTTAACAAGACTTTCCCCAAGTCTTCCCAATGGTTCTACTTGGCACAAACACTAATTAAACACAACCAAAACAGAGGCTAGATAAATTATTTTTATTACTAAACAGGAGCAAAAAGCAAGGAATAAAAATAAAATTGGGTTGCCTCCCAACAAGCGGCATCGTTTAACGCCCCTAGCTAGGCATAACAAGCAAGGATAGATCTAGGTATTGCCATCTTTGGTAGGCAATCCATAAGTGGCTCTCATAATAGATTCATAAGGTAATTTAATTTTATTTGTAGGAAAGTGTTCCATGCCTGTCCTTAATGAAAATTAGAATCTAATATTTTCTTCCTTCATATCAATAATTGCACCAATCGTTCTAAGGAAAGGTCTACCAAGAATAATAGGACATGAAGGATTGCAATCTATGTCAAGAACAATAAAATCTACGAGCACATAATTTCTATTTGCAACAATAAGAAAACCATTAATTCTTCTCATAGGTTTCTTAATAGTGGAATCTGCAAAGTGCAAGTTTAGAGAGCAATCATCAAAATCACGGAAACCTAACAAATCACACAAAGTCTTTGGAATCGTGGAAACACTAGCACCCAAATCACATAAAGCATAGCATTCATGATCTTTAATTTTAATTTTAATAGTTGGTTCCCACTCATCATAAAGTTTTCTAGGGATAGAAACTTCCAATTCAAGTTTTTGTTCATAAGATTGCATCGAGGCATCAACAATATGTTTAGTAAACGCTTTATTTTGACTATAAGCATGAGGAGAATTTAGCATGGATTGTAACAAGGAAATACAATCAATCAAAGAGAAATTTTCATAGTTAAATTCCTTGAAATCCATAATAGTGGGTTTAGCAACATCTAGGGTTTTAATTTCTTCAATCCCACTTTTATCAATTTTAGCATCAAGATCAAAAAATTCCGAATTCTTGGAACGCCTTCTAGGTAAAGGTGGATCATATTCAGTCCCATAATTATCAAGATTCATATTGCAAAACAAAGATTTAATAAGGGACACAACAATAACTTTGAGATCTTCATCTTTATTTTCATAGCAATCCGGTTTAGCGGCCATCCTATTAACTAAGGTGGCTTGCTTATCCGAAATTTCAGCGGTCAACTTTTCAAGACGAGCAATTTGGGATCTCAAACCATCGAATTCTTTAGACATATCATCAAGCTCTTTATTCATAAAACTCATAAAACTTTTTTGTTCCTTAAGCTCATTTCTAAAGAAACTATTATGTTCAAATTGCAAAACCATAAAGCTCCTGACATTGCTTTCGATCTCTTCTAATCTTTTAAGGTGAAGATCACCAAATTTAGGTAGAGCCATTGTGACAAGCAAGCAAACTAACACACAAGCAAACAAGCGGGCAAAAAGAGGCAAATAGAGAAAGAGAGGGAGGATAGAGAGAGAGGGTGAATAAAATGGCAAGGGTGAAGTGGGGGGGAGGAAAACGAGAGGCAAATGGCAAATAATGTAATGCGGGAGATAAGGGTATGTGATGGGTACTTGGTATGTTGACTTTTGCGTAGACCTCCCTGGCAACGACGCCAGAAATCCTTCTTGCTACCTCTTGAGCATTGCGTTGGTTTTCCCCGAAGAGGAAGGGATGATGCAGCAAAGTAGCGTAAGTATTTCCCTCAGTTTTTGAGAACCAAGGTATCAATCCAGTAGGAGGCTACGGGCGAGTCCCTCGTACCTGCACAAAACAAATAAATCCTCGCAACCAACACGAATAGGGGTTGTCAATCCCTACATGGCCACTTACGAGAGTGATATCTGATAGATATGATAAGATAATATTTTTGGTATTTTTTTGATAAAGATGCAAAGTAAAATAAAGGCAAAGTAAAAAGCAAAGGAAATAACTAAGTAGTAGGAGATTAATATGATGAAGATAGAACTTGGGGCCATAGGTTTCACTAGTGGCTTCTCTCGAGAGCATAAGTATTGTACGGTGGGTGAACAAATTACTGTTGAGCAATTGACAGAATTGAGCATAGTTATGAGAATATCTAGGTATGATCATGTATATAGGCATCACGTCCGAGACAAGTAGACCGACTCCTGCTTGCATCTACTACTATTACTCCACTCATCGACCGCTATCCAGCATGCACCTACAGTATTAAGTTAAAAACAAAGTAACACCTTAAGCAAGATGACATGATGTAGAGGGATAGACTCATGCAATATGATGAAAAACCCATCTTGTTATCCTCGATGGCAACAATACAATACGTGCCTTGCTGCCCCTACTGTCACTGGGAAAGGACACCGCAAGATTGAACCCAAAGCTAAGCACTTCTCCCATTGCAAGAAAGATCAATCTAGTAGGCCAAACCAAACTGATAATTCGAAGAGACTTGCAAAGATAATCAATCATACATAAAAGGATTCAGAGAAGATTCAAATATTGTTCATAGATAGACTTGATCATAAACCCACAATTCATCGGTCTCAACAAACACACCGCAAAATAAGATTACATCGAATAGTTCTCCACAAGAGAGGGGGAGAACATTGTATTGAGATCCAAAAAGAGAGAAGAAGCCATCTAGCTAATAACTATGGACCCGTAGGTCTGAGGTAAACTACTCACACTTCATCGGAGGGGCTATGGTGTTGATGTAGAAGCCCTCCGTGATCGATGCCCCCTCCGGCGGAGCTCCGGAACAGGCCCCAAGATGGGATCTCATGGATACAGAAAGTTGCGGCGGTGGAATTAGGTTTTTGTCTCCGTATCTGATCGTTTGGGGGTACGTAGGTATATATAGGAGGAAGGAGTATGTCGGTGGAGCAACAGGGGGCCCACGAGGGTGGAGGGCGCGCCTGGGGGGGTAGGCGTGCCCTCCTACCTCGTGGCCTCCTCTTTTGTGTATTGACGTAGGGTCCAAGTCTCCTGGGTCTTGTTCGTTGAGAAAATCACGTTCCCGAAGGTTTCATTCCGTTCGGACTCCGTTTGATATTCCTTTTCTTCGAAACCCTAAAACAGGCAAAAAACAGCAATTCTGGGCTGGGCCTCCGGTTAATAGGTTAGTCCCAAAAATAATATAAAAGTGGATAATAAAGCCCAATAATGTCCAAAACATTAGATAATATAGCATGGAGCAATCAAAAATTATAGATACGTTGGAGACGTATCATGCACCAACAACTTATGCTAAGCAAGATAATCAATTATGTGATAGCAACATATATGACTAAGGACGATATGGCTATCACAAAGTAAAATGCATAAGTAACGGGTCGAGTAAGAAATAACCGAGGCACGTGGAGACGATGATGTATACCGAAGTTCACACCCTTGCGGATGCTAATCTCCGTTTGGAGCGGTGTGGAGGCACAATGCTCCCCAAGAAGCCACTAGGGCCATCGTAATCTCCTCACGCCCTCGCACAATGCAAGATGACGTGATTCCACTAAGGGACACTTGAGGGCGGTCACCGAACCCGTAAAAATGGCAACCCTTGGGGGCGGTCACCGAACCCGTACACTTTGGCAACCCTTGGGGCGATCACCGGTACCCGTCAAATTGCTCGGGGCGATCTCCACAACCTAATTGGAGACCCCAACGCTTGACCGGAGCTTGACACCAGAATTATTGAGCTCCGAACACCACCAACCATCTAGGGCGCCCAAGCACCCAAGAGGAACAAGCTCAAGGGCACCAAGCACCCAAGAGTAATAAGCTTCTCAACTTGTAACTTCCACGTATCACTGTGGAGAACTCAAATCGATGCACCAAATGCAATGGCAAGGGCACACGGAGTGCCCAAGTCCTTCTCTCCCAAATCCCACCAAAGCAACTATTGCTAGGGAGGAAAATGGGAGGAAGAACAAGAAGGAGAACACCAAGAACTCCAGGATCTAGATCCAAGGGCTTCCCTCACATAGAGGAGAAAGTGATGGTGGAAATGTGGATCTAGATCTCCTCTCTCTTTCCCCACAAAAACTAGCAAGAATCCATGGAGGGATTGAGAGATAGCAAGCTCGAAGAAGGTCAACAATAGGGGAAGAACATGAGCTTAAGAGATAAGGTTCCTTTGGGAAGAAGACCCCCTTTTATAGGTGGGGAAAAATCCAACCGTTATCCTCATAGCCCACCGAGCGGTACTACCGCTAGGGCGGTCGTCGCCAAATAAACACTACTGCAACGGGGCAACATGACGGTACTACTGTCGGAGCGGTACTACTGCCTGCCCTTGCGGTACTACCGCATGGGTAGTATTCAACGGCCATACAGGTGCAGCACACGACAGTATACACAGTGAGATAGCGGTACTACCGCTGGGGATAGCGGTACTACCGCGTGTCCACGGATGTAAAAAATTACTACCGTGCCTACATCCGCTGGAGCTAGCTTTGAGTAGAAAGCCGACATGGTACTACCGCTCACAGGAAGTAGTACTACTGCGTAAGGGCGGATGTACAAAATTACATCTGCGCCTACTTCTGCATGCATCAGCGTCAGGGCTGGAAGCAGCGGTACTACCGCTCACCAGGAGCGGTACTGCCGCTTGCCCCTGCGGTACTACCGCTCCCTTGAGCAGTACTACCGCACACCGCAGAGGCTTTAGCACTTGGCTGCCTTCATAATATAGCTAAAGACAACAGAAGGATACAATAGAACCAGAACTGCCATAACTTCTGCAAATGAGCTCCGAAATGAGCAAACTCAAGCTTGTTGGAAACAAGACGACGAGTAGCATCAAAACAGCATACAAGGTATTCCTCCGGTATCCGGGAGTTGCATAATCTCATAGTCAAAAGAATATGTATAAGTCATGAAGAAAGCAATAGCAATAAAACTTAACGATCACTATGCTAAGCTAACAGATGGGTCTTGTCCATCACATCATTCTCCTAATGATGTGATCCCGTTCATCAAATGACAACACATGTCTATGGTTAGGAAACTTAACCATCTTTGATTAACGAGCTAGTCTAGTAGAGGCTTACTAGGGACATTGTGTTTTGTCTATGTATCCACATATGTATCAAGTTTCCGGTTAATACAATTCTAGCATGAAATAAAAATTTATCATGATATAATGAAATATAAATAACAACTTTATTATTGCCTCTAGGGCATATTTCCTTCAGTGGCATGAAACCCTTCTCAAGCAGGTGGGTGTGAAGGGTTTTCAGGTTAGAGTAAGACTTCGTATTCCCACATCTAGGGCATGGACTGAAGGAAATATGCCCTAGAGGCAATAATAAAGTTATTATTTATTTCCTTATATCATGATAAATGTTTATTATTCATGCTAGAATTGTATTAACCGGAAACATAATACATGTGTGAATACATAGACAAACAGAGTGTCACTAGTATGCCTCTACTTGACTAGCTCGTTAATCAAAGATGGTTATGTTTCCTAACCATGAACAAAGAGTTTTTATTTGATTAACAGGATCACATCATTAGGAGAATGATCTGATTGACATGACCCATTCCATTAGCTTAGCACCCGATCGTTTAGTATGTTGCTATTTCTTTCTTCATGACTTATACATGTTCCTATGACTATGAGATTATGCAACTCCCGTTTGCCGGAGGAACACTTTGTGTGCTACCAAACGTCACAACATAAATGGGTGATTATAAAGGTGCTCTACAGGTGTCTCCAAATGTACATGTTGGGTTGGCGTATTTCGAGATTAGGATTTGTCACTCCGATTGTCGGAGAGGTATCTCTGGGCCCTCTCGGTAATACACATCACATAAGCCTTGCAAGCATTGCAACTAATGAGTTAGTTGCGAGATGATGTATTACGGAATGAGTAAAGAGACTTGCCGGTAACGAGATTGAACTAGGTATTGAGATACCGACGATCGAATCTCGGGCAAGTAACATACCGATGACAAAGGGAACAACGTATGTTGTTATGCGGTCTGACCGATAAAGATGTTCGTAGAATATGTAGGAGCCAATATGAGCATCCAGGTTCCGCTATTGGTTATTGACCGGAGACGTGTCTCGGTCATGTCTACATTGTTCTCGAACCCGTAGGGTCCGCACGCTTAAGGTTTTGATGACAGTTATATTATGAGTTTATGAGTTTTGATGTACCAAAGTTAGTTTGGAGTTCCGGATGTGATCACGGACATGACGAGGAGTCTCGAAATGGTCGAGACATAAATATTGATATATTGGACGGCTATATTCGGACACCGGAAGTGTTCCGGGTGATTTCGGAGAAAACCGGAGAGCCGGAGGGTTACCGGAACCCCCCCGGGAGAAGTAATGGGCCATATGGGCCTTAGTGGAGAGAGAGGGGGGTAGCTAGAGGTGGGCTACGCGCCTCCTCCCCCTGGTCCGAATTGGACTAGGAGAGGGGGGCGGCGCCCCCCTTTCCCTCTCCCTCCCCACTTCTTTCCCCCTCCTAGTAGGAGTCCTACTCCTACTAGGAGGAGGACTCCTCCTGGCTCGCCTATAGGGGCCGGCCGGCCTCCTCCCCTTGCTCCTTTATATACGAGGGCAGGGGGGCACCCCTAGACACACAAGTTGATCCGTGTGATCATATTCTTAGCCGTGTGTGGTGCCCCCCTCCACCATAGTCCTCGATAATATTGTAGCGGTGCTTAGGCGAAGCCCTGCGACGGTAGTGCATCAAGATCGTCACCACGCCGTCGTGCTGACGGAACTCCGACACTTTGCTGGATCAGAGTCCGGGGATCGTCATCGAGCTGAACATGTGCTAGAACTCGGAGGTGCCGTAGTTTCGGTGCTTGATCGGTCGGGCCGTGGAGATGTACGACTACATCAACCAAACGCTTCCGTTGTCGATCTACAAGGGTACGTAGATCACACTCTCCCCTCTCGTTGCTATGCATCACCATGATCTTGCGTGTGCGTAGGAAATTTTTTGGAATTACTACGTTCCCCATCAGTGGCATCCGAGTCTAGGTTTTATATGTTGATGTTATATGCACGAGTAGAACACAAGTGAGTTGTGGGCGACATAAGTCATACTGCTTACCAGCATGTCATACTTTGGTTCGGCGGTATTGTTGGACGAAGCGGCCCGGATCGGCATTACGCGTACGCTTACGCGAGACCGGTTCTCCCGACGTGCTTTGCACATAGGTGGCTTGCGGGTGACAGTTTCTCCAACTTTAGTTGAACCGAGTGTGGCTACGCCCGGTCCTTGCGAAGGTTAAAACAGCACCAACTTGACAAACTATCGTTGTGGTTTTGATGCGTAGGTAAGATTGGTTCTTGCTTAAGCCCGTAGCAGCCACGTAAAACTTGCAACAACAAAGTAGAGGACGTCTAACTTGTTTTTGCAGGGCATGTTGTGATGTGATATGGTCAAGACATGATGCTGAATTTTATTGTATGAGATGATCATGTTTTGTAACCGAGTTATCGGCAACTGGCAGGAGCCATATGGTTGTCGCTTTATTGTATGCAATGCAATCGCGCTGTAATGCTTTACTTTATCACTAAGCGGTAGCGATAGTCGTGGAAGCATAAGACTGGCGAGACGACAACGATGTTACGATGGAGATCAAGGTGTCGCACCGGTGACGATGGTGATCACGACGGTGCTTCGAAGATGGAGATCACAAGCACAAGATGATGATGGCCATATCATATCACTTATATTGATTGCATGTGATGTTTATCTTTTATGCATCTTATCTTGCTTTGATTGACAGTAGCATTATAATATGATCTCTCATTAATTATCAAGAAGTGTTCTCCCTGAGTATGCACCGTTGTGAAAGTTCTTCGTGCTGAGACACCACGTGATGATCGGGTGTGATAGGCTCTACGTTCAAATACAACGGGTGCAAAACAGTTGCACACACGGAATACTCAGGTTATACTTGACGAGCCAAGCATATACAGATATGGCCTCGGAACACGGAGACCGAAAGGTTGAGCGTGAATCATATAGTAGATATGATCAACATAATAATGTTCACCAATGAAACTACTCCATCTCACGTGATGATCGGACATGGTTTAGTTGATTTGGATCACGTAATCACTTAGAGGATTAGAGGGATGTCTATCTAAGTGGGAGTTCTTTAAGTAAATTAATTGAACCTAAATTTATCATGAGACTTAGTACCTGATAGTATCTTGCTTGTTTATGCTTGATTGTAGATAGATGGCTCGTGCTATTGTTCCGTTGAATTTTAATGCGTTCCTTGAGAAAGCAAAGTTAAAAGATGATGGTAGCAATTACACGGACTAGGTCCGTAACTTGAGGATTATCCTCATTGCTGCACAGAAGAATTACGTCCTGGAAGCACCGCTGGGTGCCAGGCCTGCTGCTGGAGCAACACCAGATGTTATGAACGTCTGGCAGAGCAAAGCTGATGACTACTCGATAGTTCAGTGTGCCATGCTTTACGGCTTAGAATCGGGACTTCAACGACGTTTTGAATGTCATGGAGCATATGAGATGTTCCAGGAGTTGAAGTTAATATTTCAAGCAAATGCCCGGATTGATAGATATGAAGTCTCCAATAAGTTCTATAGCTGCAAGATGGAGGAGAACAGTTCTGTCAGTGAGCATATACTCAAAATGTCTGGGTATAATAATCACTTGATTCAATTGGGAGTTAATCTTCCAGATGATTGCGTCATTGACAGAATTCTCCAATCACTGCCACCAAGCTACAAGAGCTTCGTGATGAACTATAATATGCAAGGGATGAATAAGACTATTCCCGAGCTCTTCGCAATGCTGAAAGCTGCGGAGGTAGAAATCAAGAAGGTGCATCAAGTGTTGATGGTCAACAAGACCACTAGTTTCAAGAAAAAGGGCAAAGGGAAGAAGGGGAACTTCAAAAGGAACAGCAAGCAAGTTGCTACTCAAGAGAAGAAACCCAAACCTGGACCTAAGCCTAAAACTGAGTGCTTCTACTGCAAGCAGACTGGTCACTGGAAGCGGAACTGCCCCAAGTATTTGGCGGATAAGAAGGATGGCAAGGTGAACAAAGGTATATGTGATATACATGTTATTGATGTGTACCTTACTAATGCTCGCAGTAGCACCTGGGTATTTGATACTGGTTCTGTTGCTAATATTTGCAACTCGAAACAGGGACTACGGATTAAGCGAAGATTGGCTAAGGACGAGGTGACGATGCGCGTGGGAAACGGTTCCAAAGTTGATGTGATCGCAGTCGGCACGCTACCTCAACATCTACCTTCGGGATTAATATTAGACCTAAATAATTGTTATTTGGTGCCAGCGTTAAGCATGAATATTATATCTGGATCTTGTTTGATGCGAGACGGTTATTCATTTAAATCTAAGAATAATGGTTGTTCTATTTATATGAGTAATATCTTTTATGGTCATGCACCCTTAAAGAGTGGTCTATTTTTATTGAATCTCGATAGTAGTGACACATATATTCATAGTGTTGAAGCCAAAAGATGCAGAGTTGATAATGATAGTGCAACTTATTTGTGGCACTGCCGTTTAGGTCATATCGGTGTAAAGCGCATGAAGAAACTCCATACTGATGGACTTTTGGAACCACTTGATTATGAATCACTTGGTACTTGCGAACCGTGCCTCATGGGCACGATGACTAAAACACCGTTCTCCGGTACTATGGAGAGAGCAACAGATTTGTTGAAAATCATACATACAGATGTATGTGGCCCGATGAATATTGAGGCTCGTGGCGGATATCGTTATTTTCTCACCTTCACAGATGACTTAAGCAGATATGGGTATATCTACTTAATGAAACATAAGTCTGAAACGTTTGAAAAGTTCAAAGAATTTCAGAGTGAAGTTGAAAATCATCGTAACAAGAAAATAAAGTTTCTATGATCTGATCGTGGAGGAGAATATTTGAGTTACGAGTTTGGTGTACATTTGAAACAATGCGGAATAGTTTCGCAACTCACGCCAACCGGAACACCACAGCGCAATGGTGTGTCCGAACGTCGTAGTCGTACTTTACTAGATATGGTGCGATCTATGATGTCTCTTACTGATTTACTGCTATCGTTTTGGGGATACGCTCTAGAGACAGCCACATTCACGTTAAATAGGGCACCATCAAAATCCGTTCAGACGACGCCTTATGAACTGTGGTTTGGCAAGAAAGCAAAGTTGTCGTTTCTAAAAGTTTGGGGCTGCGATGCTTATGTGAAAAAGCTTCAACCTGATAAGCTCGAACCCAAATCGGAGAAATGTGTCTTCATAGGATATCCAAAGGAGACTATTGGATACACCTTCTATCACAGATCCGAAGGCAAGACTTTTGTAGCTAAGTTCGGAAACTTTCTGGAGAAGGAGTTTCTCTCGAAAGAAGTGAGTGGGAGGAAAGTAGAACTTGACGAGGTAACTGTACCTCCTCCCTTATTGGAAAGTAGTGCATCACAGAAAACTGTTTCAATGACACCTACACCAGTTAGTGAGGAAGCTAATGATGATGATCATGAAACTTCAGAACAAGATACTACTGAACCTCGTAGATCAACCAGAGTGAGATCCGCGCCAGAGTGGTACGGTAATCCTGTTCTGGAAGTCATGCTACTAGATCATGATGAACCTACGAACTATGAAGAAGCGATGGTGAGCCCAGATTCCGCAAAATGGCTTAAAGCCATGAAATCTGAGATGGGATCCATGTATGAGAACAAAGTATGGACTTTGGTTGACTTGCCCGATGATCGGCAAGCAATTGAGAATAAATGGATCTTCAAGAAGAAGACTGACGCTGACGGTAATATTACTATGTACAAAGCTCGACTTGTCGCAAAAGGTTTTTGGCAAGTTCAAGGGATTGACTACGATGAGACCTTCTCACCCGTAGCGATGCTTAAGTCTGTCCGAATCATGTTAGCAATTGCCGCATTTTATGATTATGAAATTTGGTAGATGGATGTCAAAACTGCATTCCTAAATGGATTTATGGAAGAAGAGTTGTATATGATGCAACCAGAAGGTTTTGTCGATCCAAAGGGAGCTAACAAAGTGTGCAAGCTCCAGCGATCCATTTATGGACTGGTGCAAGCCTCTCGGAGTTGGAATAAACGCTTTGATAGTGTGATCAAAGCATTTGGTTTTATACAGACTTTTGAAGAATCCTGTATTTACAAGAAAGTGAGTGGGAGCTCTGTAGCATTTCTGATATTATATGTGGATGACATATTACTAATTGGAAATGATATAGAATTTCTGGATAGCATAAAGGGATACTTGAATAAGAGTTTTTCAATGAAAGACCTCGGTGAAGCTGCTTACATATTAGGCATTAAGATCTATAGAGATAGATCAAGACGCTTAATTGGACTTTCACAAACCACATACCTTGACAAAGTTTTGAAGAAGTTCAAAATGGATCAAGCAAAGAAAGGGTTCTTGCCTGTGTTACAAGGTGTGAAGTTGAGTAAGACTCAATGCCCGACCACTGCAGAAGATAGAGAGAATATGAAAGATGTTCCCTATGCTTCAACCATAGGCTCTATCATGTATGCAATGCTGTGTACCAGACCTGATGTGTGCCTTGCTATAAGTCTAGCAGGGAGGTACCAAAGTAATCCAGGAGTGGATCACTGGACAACAGTCAAGAACATCCTGAAATACCTGAAAAGGACTAAGGATATGTTTCTCGTATATGGAGGTGACAAAGAGCTCATCGTAAAAGGTTACGTTGATGCAAGCTTTGACACTGATCCGGACGATTCTAAATCGCAAACCGGATACGTCTGTACATTAAACGGTGGAGCTGTAAGTTGGTGCAGTTCTAAACAAAGCGTTGTAGCGGGATATACATGTGAAGCGGAGTACATAGCTGCTTCGGAAGCAGCAAATGAAGGAGTCTGGATGAAGGAGTTCATATCCGATCTAGGTGTCATACCTAATGCATCGGGTCCAATGAAAATCTTTTGTGACAATACTGGTGCAATTGCCTTGGCAAAGGAATCCAGATTTCACAAGAGAACCAAGCACATCAAGAGACGCTTCAATTCCATCCGGGATCTAGTCCAGGTGGGAGACATAGAGATTTGCAAGATACATACGGATCTGAATGTTGCAGACCCATTGACTAAGCCTCTTCCACGAGCAAAACATGATCAGCACCAAGGCTCCATGGGTGTTAGAATCATTACTGTGTAATCTAGATTATTGACTCTAGTGCAAGTGGGAGACTGAAGGAAATATGCCCTAGAGGCAATAATAAAGTTATTATTTATTTCCTTATATCATGATAAATGTTTATTATTCATGCTAGAATTGTATTAACCGGAAACATAATACATGTGTGAATAGATAGACAAACAGCGTGTCACTAGTATGCCTCTACTTGACTAGCTCGTTAATCAAAGATGGTTATGTTTCCTAACCATGAACAAAGAGTTGTTATTTGATTAACGGGATCACATCATTAGGAGAATGATCTGATTGACATGACCCATTCCATTAGCTTAGCACCCAATCGTTTAGTATGTTGCTATTGCTTTCTTCATGACTTATACATGTTCCTATGACTATGAGATTATGCAACTCCCGTTTGCCGGAGGAACACTTTGTGTGCTACCAAACGTCACAACGTAAATGAGTGATTATAAAGGTGCTCTACAGGTGTCTCCAAATGTACATGTTGGGTTGGCGTATTTCGAGATTAGGATTTGTCACTCCGATTGTCGGAGAGGTATCTCTGGGCCCTCTCGGTAATACACATCACATAAGCCTTGCAAGCATTGCAACTAATGAGTTAGTTGCGAGATGATGTATTACGGAACGAGTAAAGAGACTTGCCGGTAATGAGATTGAACTAGGTATTGAGATACCGACGATCGAATCTCGGGCAAGTAACATACCGATGACAAAGGGAACAACGTATGTTGTTATGCGGTCTGATCGATAAAGATCTTCGTAGAATATGTAGGAGCCAATATGAGCATCCAGGTTCCGCTATTGGTTATTGACCGGAGACGTGTCTCGGTCATGTCTACATTGTTCTCGAACCCGTAGGGTCCGCACGCTTAAGGTTTCGATGACAGTTATATTATGAGTTTATGAGTTTTGATGTAGAGAAGTTAGTTTGGAGTCCCGGATGTGATCACGGACATGACGAGGAGTCTCGAAATGGTCGAGACATAAAGATTGATATATTGGACGGCTATATTCGAACACCGGAAGTGTTCCGGGTGATTTCGGAGAAAACCGGAGAGCCGGAGGGTTACCGGAACCCCCCCGGAAGAAGTAATGGGCCATATGGGCCTTAGTGGAGAGAGAGAGGGGCAGCCAGAGGTGGGCTGCGTGCCTCCTCCCCCCTGGTCCGAATTGGACTAGGAGAGGGGGCGGCGCCCCCCTTTCCCTCTCCCTCCCCACTTATTTCCCCCTCCTAGTAGGAGTCCTACTCCTACTAGGAGGAGGACTCCTCCTGGCGCGCCTATAGGGGCCGGCCGGCCTCCTCCCCTTGCTTCTTTATATACGAGGGCAGGGGGGCACCCCTAGACACACAAGTTGATCCGTGTGATCATATTCTTAGCCGTGTGCGGTGCCCCCTCCACCATAGTCCTCGATAATATTGTAGCGGTGCTTAGGCGAAGCCCTGCGACGGCAGTGCATCAAGATCGTCACCACGCCGTCGTGCTGACGGAACTCTTCCCCGACACTTTGCTGGATCGGAGTCCGGGGATCGTCATCGAGCTGAACGTGTGCTAGAACTCGGAGGTGCCGTAGTTTCGGTGCTTGATCGGTCGGGCCGTGGAGACATACGACTACATCAACCAAACGCTTCCGTTGTCGATATACAAGGGTACGTAGATCACACTCTCCCCTCTCGTTGCTATGCATCACCATGATCTTGCGTGTGCGTAGGAATTTTTTTGAAATTACTACGTTCCCCAACATGGACAACACATAAAACCATTCTGCTTGTTTTCCTCTGCCACTTCGAGAAAATTACGCACACCCTTAATGTACTCGGAGGTGCGTCTGTCACCGTACATCCATTATCGGTTCATCTGCGTGCATTATATATAATTAAGTGTGTCAAAAACCATTACAGAACATCATGAATAGAGAAGTGACCAAATTAATAGAAGTTCATCATCACACTAAAACCAAAGTACAGTAGTGATCAAATGCTATTACTGAAAAAAATAAATACATAAAGTTCATACATATATAGTTCTCATTGAACAACATATAACTCTCTAGAGCATCTAATTAAATCATACATTGAAATTATGTAAAACATTTCAATGCAACAACAAATGTGATCGTAATCGCAACTAAGGTAACAGTTGATCCAACGGCATAATGATATCAAGCCTCAGTATGAATGACATATTTTCTAATCTTTCTAATCTTCAAGTGCATTGCATCCATCTTGATCTTGTGATCATCGATGACATCCGCAACATGCAACTTCAATCTCATCTTCTCCTCCTCAATTCTTTTCAATTTTTTCTTCAATTAATTAATTATTTTTCAACTAAATTTAACCTCTCGACAATACGATCGGTTGGAATTTCCGGTTCACATACCTCCTAGATAAAAACATCTATGTCACGTTGGTCGACATAATTGTCATAAACACTAAATGAACCAAATAGTTATAGAAGATAATATATACCACATCCGAATCATAGACAGGACGAGGTCCGACGGAGGCGATACCAAAACCATCACACTATATAATAACAAACAAAAATAAAAGTAAGAAAATTATACAAGTATCTATCTAAATCATACAAGTAAGAACTTTTTTCTTTTAGAAAGAATTTAAGAACAAGAGGCTCACCACAGTGGTGCCGGCTACGAGATTGGCGCGGGCAATCGACGGCGGTGAGGATGGGGACGGGACTGGACGAACCGCCAAACCTAGACAAATATTGAGGAAAATGGAGTTTGGACAAGGAGCTTCGAGAGGAGAAAGCTTAAGTGTGGCCCGGGCATTTCATTGAACACCTCATGTGCATAGGAGGTGAGCTATAGCACCACAAAGCTCTCCCACGGCCGGCCAAAAAATAGAGCGATGGCTCTGCTCGCGGGCAGGGGCGGGGGTATATATAGGCCTCTCTTTAGTCCCGGTTTGTGGCTAAAACCGGGACTAAAGGATTACATTTGGTCCCAGTTCCAGCCACCAACCGGGACTAAAGATGGTGGGCCAGGAGCGAGGCCCATTGATCCCGGCTCATGTCTGAAACCGGGACCAAAAGGGTCAGACGAACCGGGACCAATGGCCCCCGAGGCCCGGCCGGCGCCCTGGCCTCACGAACCGGGACTGATGCCTCCTTTGGTCGTAGTTCACGAGTGAACCAGGATTAATGCTCTTACCTAGGCCTCAACCAAAGCCCGGTACTCTACTAGTGATTCTTTGGAGGAGTTTTCCCTTCAGTCAGCCTGGCAAACAATGTGTTATGTGCGGCACATTGATGTTATTGTAATACCCGGATATGCCAAAGAAAACGATGTGCACTGTTAGAGCATCTACAACCCGACGTATCAAACCGGTCTTAAACGCCCCGTCGCCGCTCTGGATCTGCCCCATCGTCACCGCTCCCGCGCCAGCACAACGCGGCCGCCGGAGCTGGCCTCTCACGGCCCTTGCTCAACTCTGGAGGGCTGCTCAGTCCGCGTCACCCCTCTGTCATCACCTTTGGTTGCTACTCCGCAAGGGCAACGGTGGGTGCTAGTGCCCGCTCCACTGGCCCGGATGCGCATGCCAGAATCAGAGGCGCGCATGGCAGCGGGCAAGGGTGAGGGACACGGTGGAGGAAGCCGTGCGCCGCTGCCGCGGGTTGTCGACGGAGCCCGACGAGGATGAGCGGCTCCTCGCTTGGGTTTACCGACGGTCGCCTCCGACGATGGAAACGGACACGCGCCGTCTGCGGAGGAAGAACGCCAAGGCGCTCCGGTTTGCCATTTAGCAGTCAGAGCACGAGGCGGCGGAGGCGGCTCGGGTGGCCAAGCTAAAGCTGCAGCAGGACAGGGCTGTCCCGCGGATGAAAGGGTTCGTCGTCCTCTCCGCTCATCGCCCGTTGACAACGACAACCATAGCTCCTCCTTCAGTAACTCAGCCGATCCACCACCAACCGCCGGCGCCTACAGCTGCGCCGGCGACCGGAACGGCAAAGGGCCGGTGAGGAAGTGATGAAGACGCTCCTCCTCCGTTTATTTTTATCACTTTTAGATGTTTAAGTTTGGTACATGTTTGGCGATGAACTTTAGTGATGTAAAGTGAGATTATGTGCATTTCGTTGTCCGTTTGATGTTGATTTCTTTGTCCATTGTTTGATCTATGTTGAGTAGTTCATCACGTTGGTTGCATAGTGTAGATATAGGTCGTCAGATTTGAGGCACGCACCTGTGCGAGGGGAGAATTTGAGGATTAACTGGGCACTGTCCACGCATGCCACGTATAGGGCACCGTATTTGGTAATCATGATGGTAGATGCTCTTAGAAGAGGAAAACCACTAGTTTTGTGTGGTCCACCGTTTCTGCGAATTTTTTTTCCATTTTAGATATTTTAGCCTATTTTGTAATGGTTAAAAGAAATCCATTAATTTCAGAAGCGTTCAAGACTCTAAATTACCGTACCCTTTCCCGCAAAAAAAAAAGAAATCTCGATTACCCTGCCGAGTCGTAGCAGCGAGCTAGAGATGCACGCCGTTGTTGCAAAGGAGCATGGTTCTTCGAACCAATAATTAATGACTCCTCGCACGGTTTCGGCGCACCCAAGGCGGCGTGCACGTACCAATGCGTGCGGCCGTGCGTGCGGCACACATTGATCCCACGTTCCAATGGATCGGAAGGCGTGGTCGTGGCCGGACGGTCACGGACACGGAGTAGACAAAGTCAGAAGGGGAACCGTGGAAGACCACCGGCGGGCGGACGACCACCCGTGCCCGGCTCTGCTCCTCTCAACGCGGGACGAGATAGAGAGAGAGACCGAGAAACCGAGCAGATAAATGAATGAAATGGTAGAGAGGGGCCGATCGATGATGAGTGAATGAGGGCGAGGGCGACATGAATGCGGCCCTCGTGCGGGTGCGGCGAGCCATGATGATGGTGGTCAGTCAAAGGCCCCTCCCTCCCCGTGCGGCTGGCTGGCTGGACCGAGTACGAGTAGGCCTAGGCCTGCCACTGCCACCGCACGGGGAATCGTAGGCTGCAGGTGGGAATCCCAACCAATCAGCCTCCACAGTCACACACGTACGCATCCACACACGCTCTCTCTCTTCATCAGACTGCGCGGCGCGCGCAGGGTGATGAGGTGAAAGATGGTCAGAGGACAGAGGACGCCCCCCGTGCCGTCTCGAGACGCGCGACCGGCGCGGACCCCCGAGGAGCACAGTGCCTGCCCCTGCCCCTGCCCCTGCCCGTGAGGTGATAGAAAATTGAATCGTCGGACGTCTACTCGGGACACGCCTGCGCCTCGGCATGGGCTGATTGGATTTGCCTCCCTCCCGTCCCGCCCTGGTCCGGTCCGGTCCGGTCGATCGCCAAGCCGAATGTACAGAAACCGCTTTTCCTGTTTTCCGGAAAAAGGCGCCCTCAGACAAGCTGGTGGTACCTGTACTAGCACTGCACAAATCTCGCCCTTGTCACCCTTGTTCGGGTCGGAGAGAGACGACGACCAAACGTGAAGCACGATCGGGTCGTCCATCCTCGGCACGGTTAATTATAGTAGCTAATCCCGGCTGCTGCTGACTAGCTAATGGCGAGAGAGATGACAAGCAAGGACGATTAATAATCCAAATCTGGTGCTGCCGCTGCCGCTGGATGTGCCAAGGGGGAAGGGCAGCCCCACGCCACAAATCCACAGGAAGATACGGGGCGGGGCAAAGGGACAAGGGGGCGCGCACGGGCTGGGGCATCCGCATCTCCATCGCCTCGGCTCGGGCCGGAGAATAAACGACACGCGCCAACGTACCGCCCCCCTGGCAGCTTTGGTCAAAGCTGCCGTATCCCCCACACCACATGCACCAGGACGTAAAAAAATCTCCCACGGGCAGACGAGGATGAGGAGGAGGCAGGAGATGGCCATCATCCATGCTTGCTGGCCGAAATTAGTAGAGTACACTGGTAGTAACACCGAGATGATCCGTGCGAACGAATCGAAGGCATGGTGGGGGCGACGACCAGGACCGCCAGAAAAAGGTTGTCGATTCGCTCCACAGAACACACACACTGATAACACATAACAATATCTTTGCACATGTCAACACATTAATTAGGGCTTGGCTGTGTCCCTGAAAGCTGCAGGAATATGCAACGGAGCACCCATTATATATGTGCGATCGTGAAGGCCGGATAGGTATGCTTAATCACTGGGAAATTAGGCCAGCCGCCAGAAAAAGTGGGGAATAACACCGCAAGCCGCATTGTATTTATATTTTGTGAATATATCAACCAGAAAAAGGCATCGGATCAGGCTACTTAGACAACAGAACATCAAGAGGTCCCGTGCCTACTGTCTAGTGATCTAACCTGGTGTGTATTCCTAGCTCAGTCGTAATTCTCAAGCAATTAGTAGCGGGGGTATCAAATCAAGCTGCCACTGACATGCAATCACGTACAATTCGGCTGTCATTTTTGTTGCTACTGTTGTTGTTGACAAAAGAAGTCCAACTATAACTAGCTAATGAAAGATTACCATGTAAGCAGATTGCGCAGAGCTTGCATAGGAGATTGGGAAGGTCGTTTTTAATCATTGTTGTAGATACGCTTATGGGACTGCTCATGAGTTGGCTATATGGTTTGCTTTCCAGATAAATCTTGTTGTATTTGGGACGATGAGCCCGTTGATTTTATTTCGAGTTATCTCATGGACAATGTAACTAGTGTATTCAGAGAGCAGTGATTCGGTGCCCAGACTTTTCTGCACCCACGATGACGAGAAAATTCAAAACAAATACTAAAAAGTTTCAAAAAATTCAATTTTTTTGCATGGTAGATAATTTGGTGCGTGAGATGCGCTTCAAATTTTAGATCATTTAGACATCAGAGTAGCTCTCAGAAAAAAACTAGGGTCTGTAAAAAAGTTTACTGTTCATGTATTGTTCTGAACCAATTTATCTTTTTTGCTGAGAGCTACTCATATGTCCAAATGATATGAAATTTGGAGTGCACTTCACGCACCAAATTATCTACCATGCAAAAAAGGATATTTTTGAATTTATTTGGTATTTTTTGTGAATTTTTCTTAACTGGGTGCAGACGAGGCTGGGCTCAGAAATGGATATTCTTACTATTCAAAGCTTCTTTGATTCAAAGTTTCTCATAAGAACTTCGAAGGACTGAGACTGTACTAAACCAGTGATAATTAATATGAATCGGAGGGAGTAGTCAAGATGGATTAACTCTACAAGGGCATTCCCATTCAAGAATTCACTTTCACTGTAGAATAATTATAAACTTCATTATGCCACTACAATTTTTCTAGCGAAAATAGTAGGTTCTTTTATTGAATTCATACTCTAGCTAGTTGTTTCAAAAATCCAAAATGATAGAGAAGCCAATATATTCCAACGTCCTGTCTAACACCTAGTCTTTCCAGCCCTTAATGCGGCCGTTTCGTGCAATCACTATTCTTTATTAATAGCGCCTTGGCCGACTCGTGAACTTGAGACCTCTTGGATAGTTGGATCTGATACTTTATTGAATTCACACTCTAAGCATTCACTCCAAAAATATAAACTGATGCATTTCAACATTGCCAACACCAAGGTATAAATTGGCGACATAGCCAGGTTCAGCACATTGAGCCAAATGCTTAAACTTTAAAAGTGGGATTTTTCTGTTGAACTTCCAGAAAATGATTTATTTTCTGTACATACAAAGTAAGTCGCATTCATTCAGTTTTTGGATAAATGCTACATTTATCTACTAAATTTGACCAGATCATAATCGAACCAGAGAAACTAAAGGTTAACACATGAGGCGAAAAGAAATCAACGCCAGATCTGACCAATTTGACGAGAAAAACAATCTGATCTCGTTTTTTTTTCTTTTTCGAAAAGGGGGTTTCCCCGGCCTCTGCATCAGACAGATGTATACGGCCACATTTATAAATAAATAAAGTAGTTCAACAATGTCTTGCAAAGTGCTGCAACAAAGGATACTGGCTCACACAGAGCAAGCAAAATAAAACAAGGCCCAAAAGCCACAACCGGCTGGCATAGTAAAGAGAGATCCAGTAACGCGCCTATCCTATTACATGACCGTCATCCAAACCGGTTGAATAAATCCCGCGCTACCATCTCCCACCGGACAGATCCAGTAACCAAACACGCCCTGGCCTCCATCGGAGTGAGTAATGATCACGTACAGATTAGCGCAGTAGCCCGGAAGAGAACCTGCAAAAAATGAATAGTTGTTATTCTGTTAAAAGCCAAGTCATTTCTGCAGTTCCAAATTACCCATAACAACGCACATGCTCCAACACGAATTTGTCTAGCTGTTTCGGCCTCTATACCATCTGATCCCGGTTAATGAAAAAAAAAGTTTGCTTGCAAAACAGTCATTAAATTTTATCTTAATACTTGTAATTTGAGTTTTTAACTTTGTATAAGGGAATGAAGAGAGTACTAGCTACTCAAATCTGCTGTTCTTTCATGGGCACCGCATCGCTGAGGCTAACGTGGACCTATGTTTACTGCAACCGCTGCCACTCGTGCGCCTCCTTAAATATCATTTGGTCAAGCAAGCAGCTGCCAGTGCTACAAGTACATCTAGTGTACACCCCAGTAAAAGTCTCGGACTCAGAAGTCAGGACCTCTTTTCTTCTTCTTGAAACTCAGTAGCTCGCATTTGACTTTGGTTATTTATTGGTAACGTAGTGTACTTCGTTTTAGGAGTAGACATTTACCTAGGTACTATGCCACAGTTAGAGAAGAAATAGGTTTGACTGTGTGCCACTCCAAGCTACTCGTTCAGGACCTCTTTTTTTCTACTTGAAGCTCACAACCTGAACGAGCAGGTTATTGGTAATGCAGAGTACTCGTTTAAGAGTATATGGTACACAAAATTTAATTACTCAGATGCATATTCGGTAAGGGATCCCTATTACCAACTGAGTTACTATGCATTACTCACACAATAGAGATAAATATTAAACTAGTGTCCCTGCAAAAAACATATTAAACTAGTGAACTAGACCATTTTACAGTTTAACTGGTCGAGCTTCAAAACTTAGTTGATCTTTTTTTAGAAAAAGATAATATACACACGGCCTCTGCATCTGGGCGATTCATGCATTCATTTTATTAATTATTCACAACGACCTTACAAAGTAAAACATCAGTAAATGTGAAGCCATCATCTTGACAACACCTGTCGCTACTTCTATTCCCTTGAGGAAGGGGTGCCAAATGTCCGATTCTAATACCAAATAGACATCAGACCAAAGCCTAACATCTAAAGGCGGATGCACCGGCCAAGCCAAAATGCTGGGACTGGGTCACACACCGGTCCTGCGCACTCTCAGAGGCCACGGTCTTCCACCGATCCATCTCGAGAGCAGGTACTGACGTACCAACCTTGCCAGGCCTGCCGTCAACGCCACCACGACGCCAGACAACGCCACCGTCCCATGTGTATCCGTCTGCACGCGCCCGTCGCCGAAACTCCTGAGTGCCATGCCGCCGGGATACGATGTCGGTCTTGCGGTAGAAGTAACACCGCTCCTCCTCTTGTCCCCTCTAGCCAGCACTTGCTCCTAAACGATGCCCCCAGGAGGGAGAACGACAACGAAGGCACAATCATCGTCCTGATCTCGCGGCTGGCTGGAACCGTGCAGAGCTTCGCCATGAAGACGTATGCCGCCATTGGGTCTCTGGCGGAGATCCTCCATCCCCTCACCGGAGCCCTCATCGTGCCGCTGACCATCCAAATGAAGAGTTGACATTGGATCTGGATGGGATCCAGATCCGCGGACACCGCCGTGCGCACCATCACCGAAGACCTTCGATGCCACAGGTCATGGAGGGTAGCGCGGCCGCCGCACGACCAGGGGCGCCGCCCTGGCCGCTGCGCTCAACTCCCTCCCGGCTATGCCTCAGCCACACCAGGAGATCGCCGTCGCGTACAGATCCCGGTTCCTCCGGCGCTGGGCCCGCCGCCACAGCAGCCTAAGCCGGTGGCAGCGGCGGATGGGGAAGCAGCAGCGCGAGGCTCTATAGTGGTGCAAGCGCTTACCCTGGGGAGACGACACGAGGGTCTAGTTTGGGATGCCAAGGACAATACACAAATGTAGGATTATTATCGATGCTTGGTTGCGTACAATTTGGTGGGATTGTGGTGGTAGGCCTGATAAAGGAATATAGGTTACCAGGGTAGGGAAGGGTAATAGGACTTAAGGGAATATCTAACGCGGATCACTAAATAGACCTCATTAAATATTAAATGTTTACGAACACATTCGAACGTGTTCGCGGACATCAAATAGGGCGGGGTCATCCAACTGTATTCCCAAAAAGATTTACTTGGCAAAGAGAGCCTTGGCTCAGTGGTTGGGCATGCACTTGTGCAGGCTAGCGACCCGAATTCAATTCCTAGAATTGACAGGTGATGCACAGGGGTTTTCCTCCATTTATTGAGGATCAAGTTTGATGTGTGGTGAAACCATTCATCAAAAAATATCTTGATACTCATTTAAAAAATTTCTGAGGACCATGTTTATTTTGGTACTCATACTAAAATGGTCGTATGCATCCCTAGTTGGTGCAGAGGCCGGGGAAGTGAAATTCTCCCCCATTTTTAAAGAGCTACAAACACTAGCTTTTGACCTGGCCCCGTACCCCCGCGTCGCCCCGCTAGGGCGACACGAGGGCGATCTTGCGCCGCCGCCCCTCGTCGTCACCACGTTCCTCCTGTCCTCGCCGCTGCTAGAGGCTAGCGCCGGGCAGGCCCTGGGCGCAGCCAAGGAAGGTGGCGGTAGGGAGCTTCTCCGCTTGGGCAGGCGCATGGATCGGATCTGCCAGATCCGTCCGGCCCGGGCCTCGGGTTTGAGGCGGCGGCCTCTGCTGGTGAGGGCGGCGTCGTCCGGGAGGCGGCCGGCGCTCGCCGGAGTTGTGGACCGCGTCTTCTTGGCCGCGCGGGCGGCGAGTTGGCGGTGGATGCGGGCGCCACGTGGAGGGATCCCCTGCTGTTCTCATTCGCCAGATTTGAAGACGGCGCCCCCGTGCTGCTGCTTCCTCCTCGTCAATCCGGCCGGATCCGGTGGCGGACTGCGGGGATGTGGGGTTGGGATCTCTGGATCGGAGTAATTTCTTGGCCGGCTAAGGCGGCCATGACGGCGTCGGCGCCCCAGGCGATGTTTCCTTCTTGAAGGCGGCTTCGAGATCCAGCTCCCTCCCCCTCGCCCCCCCCCTGCAACCCGGGTGAAAACCCACAACTTTGGTTGGGCGGCGGCGGTGCCCGGCTCCGTCACCTTCTTGAAGGCGCCGCTTTGGGTCCGCGGGGAGGTGGGACAGCTGCAGCGCATTCTTGTCGTTCCTGATGGCGGCGGTTCTCTTTAGTGGTGTCGCTTCGCCATGGCGGTCGGCTGGTCCGGCTCTCGTGGTGATTGTGGTGCCCAACTCTTTGCCGTGTCTTCCTGGGGTGCTCCCGTCCCGTTCAGACAGGCTGGTGGTGGAGTGGCTTCATTTTGCACGGAGCTTCGCTGGAGATGTCAAGTCATGCCTGACCGACAGGTGCTACGCTTTGTCATTCCTGGTCGGCAGGTGCTACGCACGATAGATCTTCCAAAGACTTCAAGCTGTGTCGGCTGGTGGTACTTGGCTGCATGGTGCTGAGGTGTATCAGTGGCAACCGCGACGTCCTCAGGTGTTTGCGCGCAGGGAGGAGGTGCCGTTGGGCTTTGTGGCGGCGTCGACGATAGCTGGATCGAGCAAGGTTGATGCATTAGTACAGTTCTGAAGATGGAGCGGTGGAAGTTGATGGCGGCGGCCTCTGAGTGCACGCCGGACCGGTGAGACCCATGCCCGGCAGGCATCCTGGATGGGATCTCAGGTCTTAAATGTTAGGTTTGGCTGCGATGCCTGTTTGGTATTAGGCCCAGGCTATCTGCGCCTCTTCATCAACTGAATAGACTGGCTTAGATGGCGGCTTTAGTCTTACTGTTGTATTACTTTGTAAGGTCTTGTGAGAATAATTAATAAAATGACCATATGCATCACCCAGATACGGAGGCCGGAGGTCATCCTCCTTTTCTAAAAAAAGATTTACTTGTCTTGCCTCCTCTCTTCGTCAAGTTTATCTAAATCAGTAAAATTCAACCATACATTTAAATATTGCAAACAAATGCAACTACCAGCAAAGGCACCAGCGTTCAACATTATTTTTACATCCATCGAACCCCAAAACAAAAGAACGAGATGTTTGAGAAAAATTCCTCATTTTTTTGGCTTCTTTCCCCCTCCTTTGACGTGAAATCGTGCCCACATGCTATTACGCAAGTCCTAGTTTTTTTTGCTGCATCAGGGTCCTGGACAACGGCCTTCACATACAAGATCTATTGCGCCTTGCACGCTTGCTTGATCACAAGCTGCCTCTCCTCGAGTTCCTTCTTTTGTATTTTTGTCAACACGTTATACATCTCTACCTCCTTTTCCTCTTTGAGCTCATTTCGCTTGACATTTTTGACAGCGTCCTGGACTAGGGGATACTCACCACATCGTCTTCCGATCAGGTGGATCGGGTCGAGGACCTCCATGACGGTTCATTAACAGGCCACTTCAGGCAGCCTATGACACATGCGAGGAAGATTTCACAAGACTTGATGATCAAGACATAGGACTCTTGTTGTCCTAGGGCTCCGGTACATTATATAAGCTGAGGCCATGCTAGTCAATAGATTCATTCATCCATACACCCGTTCATCATACCCCTAGGGTTTTAGACCACAACTTACGATCTCGAGGTAGATCAACTCTGCACTTCGATACCTTCATAATATAAACAAGAGTATGGCGTAGGGTTTTACCTCTATAGAGAGGGCCCGAATCTGGGTAAACTCCTTGTGTGTTCTTCTCCTGTTACCCATCGATTCAATCTAACAGCTTGGGCCCCCCTACCCAAGGTCTGCCGGTTTTCGCACCGACATTGGTACTTTCATTCAGAGCGTGTTGTGTAGCCGCAAAGGATCGACGGCTCCTCTGCAGATAGACATAATATTTTTTTTCGGACAACGGATTCATATTCGACATGCCCGTCTCCTCGAGTGTCTCTGTGGCGCCCCCAATTTGACCGTACACTAATCATACACGCATATGTGTACGATCAAAATCAGGGACTCACGGGAAGATATCATAGCACAACTCTAGACACGAATTAAAATAATACAAGCTTTATATTACAAGCCAGGGGCCTCGACAGCTCGAATATATAAGCTCGAAAACACAAGAGTCAGCGGAAGCAATAATATCTGAGTACAGACAAGCTGCCATAAGATGGCTAGCACAAACTGGGATACATATCGAAAGAGGTGCATGCCTCCTTCCTGGGATCCTCCTAAACTACTCCCGATCATCGTCAGCGGCCGACACGTAGTAGTAGGCACCTCCAGTGTAGTAGGAGTCGTCGACGACGGTGGCGTCTGGCTCCTGGACTCCAACGTCTGGTCACAACAACCTGGTATAGAAAGGGGAAAAAGGGGGGAGCAAAGCAACCGTGAGTACTCATCCAAAGTACTCGCAAGCAAGAAGCTACACTACATATGAATTGGTATCAATGAAAGGGGTAGTATATGTGAACTGAACTGCAGAATGCCGGAATAAGAAGGGGATAGCTAGCCCTATCGAAGACTACGCTTCTAGCAGCCTCCATCTTGAAGCAGAAGAAGAGAGTAGATGGTAAGTTAACCAAGTATCACCACATAGCATAATCCTACCCGGGGATCCGCCCCTCGTCGCCCTGTGAGAGAGCGATCACCGGGTTGTATCTGGCACTTGGAGGGGTGTATTTTATTAAGTAGCTAGTTCTAGTTGTCATCAGGTCAAGGTACAACTCCGGGTCGTCCTTTTACCGAGGGACACAGCTATTCGAATAGATAAACTTCTCTGCAGGGGTGCACCACATTTCCCAACACGCTCAATCCCCTTTGACCGGACACACCTTCCTAGGTCATGCCCGGCCTCGGAAGATCAACACGTCGCAGCCCTATCTAGGCACAACAGAGACGCCAGCACGCCGGTCTAAATCCAATGGCGCAGGGGTGTGGGCCCATCGCCCATTGCACACCTGCATGTTGCGAATGCGGCAGGCGAGCAAACCTAGCCTCCCTTATACAAGAGAAGGCGTTCCAGTCCAACCCGGCGCGGGCCGCCCAGTCGCTGACGTCAAGAAGGCTTCGGCTGATACCACGACGTCAAGTGCCCATAACTGTCCCCGTGTAGTTGGTTAGTGCGTATAGGCCAGTGGCCAGACTTAGATCAAATACCAAGATCTCGTTAAGCGTGTTAATTGAATTAACCGCGGATGCCGATGATAACCCACAAGTATAGGGGATCGCAATAGTTTTCGTGGGTAGAGTATTCAAACCAAATTTATTGATTCGACACAAGGTTAGCCAAAGAATATTCTCAAGCATTAGCATAGGGATGGCAGTTTTGCCCATGGGTATGGGTACCCGCGGGTACCCTACCCGAATACAATGGGCATGGGCAAGATTTGAAGAGGTTTTGTACCTATGGGTAATGGGTATCCATACCCGCAAAATATATGGGTAGGGTATGGGTGTGAAATTGCGTCCATGGATAACCCAATGGATACCCACAAAAAATTAATAAATGAAAATAAGTACTATGACATGTGGTGTCAACATCCAACTCCTGTGGCCCAACCCTAAATCTTGTATACCTAAACTGGCCGCAGCTCATATGCTCACACACACTTTCTTGCCACTCCCCCTACATCTTATGTGTCTCCTCGAAACGATGAAATCTACTCCTGTCCATCTCTTGATCCAGCGATCCTCGATTCCCACAGCTGCCTCCCACTATGTCGAGTTTCCACCAACCATTGCTCATACTTGCTTGATTCCTCCAAGAGGCCACCCACCGGAGCAGGCTGTGTCGGTGCTATACTGCTCGCTTATCGTCACTTGAATTTTAGACTCATTTCTCTACTTTTTAGAAATTTAAATACCATAGATTTTACCCATCGAATACCCATTGGGTATAGAATACCCGATGGGTATGGGCATGGGTATCTATTTATACCCATGGGTATTGTAGTGGGTGGGTATAGAAGGTTTCTATGGGTATGGGTTTGGGCAGAAGAAGGTTGTACCCGCCCATACCCTACCCATTTTCATCCCTACATTAGCAGCTGAGTTGTCAATTCAACCACACCTGGAAACTTAATATCTGCAGCAAAGTATTTAGTAGCAAAGTAATATGATAGTAGTGGTAACAATAGCAAAAGTAATATTTTTGGGTTTTATAGTGATTGTAACAGTAGCAATGGAAAAGTAAATAAGCGAAGAACAATATATGGAAAGCTCGTAGGCAATGGATCGGTGATGGAGAATTATGTCGGATGCAATTATTCATACAACAGTTATAACATAGGGTGACACAGAACTAGCTCCAATTCATCAATGTAATGTAGGCATGTTTTCTGAATATAGTCATACGTGCTTATGGAAAAGAACTTGCATGACATCTTTTGTCCTACCCTCCCGTGGCAACGGGGTCCTATTAGAAACTCAAGGATATTAAGGCCTCCTTTTAATAGAGTACCAGACCAAAGCATTAACACATAGTGAATACATGAACTCCTCAAACTACGGTCATCACCGGGAGTGGTCCCGATTATTTTCACTTCGGGGTTGCCGGATCATAACACATAGTTAGTGACTATAGACTTGCAAGATAGGATCAAGAACTCACATATATTCATGAAAACATAATAGGTTCAGATCTGAAATCATGGCACTCGGGCGCTAGTGACAAGCATTAAGCATAGCACAGTCATGGAAACATCAATCTCATAACATAATGGATACTAGGGATCAAACCCTAACAAAACTAACTCGATTACATGATAGATCTCATCCAACCCATCACCGTCCAGCAAGCCTACGATGGAATTACTCACGCACGGCGGTGAGCATCATGGAATTGGTGATGGAGGAAGGTTGATGATGATAATGGCGACAGATTCCCCTCTCCGGAGCCCCGAACGGACTCCAGATCAGCCCTCCCGAGAGAGATTAGGGCTTGGCGGCGGCTCCGTATCGTAAAAGGAGATGAATCCTTCTCTGATTTTTTCTCCCCGAACATGAATATATGGAGTTGGAGTTGAGGTCGGTGGAGCGTCAGGGGGCCCATGAGGCAGAGGGGCATGGCCAGGGGGGTAGGCGTGCCCCCACCCTCGTGGACAGGTTGTGGGCCCCCTGACGTGGATTCTTCTTCCAGTATTTTTTATATATTCCAAAAATAATCTTCGTTGATTTTCAGGTCATTTCGAGAACTTTTATTTCTGCACAAAAATAACACCATGGCAATTCTGCTGAAAACAACATTAGTCCGGGTTAGTTCCATTCAAATCATGCAAGTTAGAGTCCAAAACAAGGGCAAAAGTGTTTGGAAAAGTAGATACGACGGAGACGTATCAACTCCCCCAAGCTTAAACCTTTGCTTGTCCTCAAGCAATTCAGTTGATAAACTGAAAGTGATAAAGAAAAACTTTTACAAACTCTGTTTGCTCTTGTTACTGTAAATATGTAAAGCCAGCATTCAAGTTTTCAATAAAGATTATGAACTAACCACATTCGCAATAACATTTAGGTCTCATGTTTACTCATGTCAATGGCATAATCAACTAGCGAGCAATAATAATAAATCTCAGATGACAACACTTTCTCAAAACAATCATAATATGATATAACAAGATCGTATCTCGCTAGCCCTTTCTGAGACCGCAAAACATAAATGCAGAGCACCTTTAAAGATCAAGGACTGACTAGACATTGTAATTCATGGTAAAAGAGATCCAGTCAAATCATACGCAATGTAAACTAACCGTAATGGATGCAAATGACAGCGGTGCTCTCCAACTAGTGCTTTTTAATAAGAGGATGGTGACTCAACATAAAAGTAAATAGATAAGCCCTTCGCAGAGGGAAGCAAGGATTTGTAGAGGTGCGAGAGCTCAGTTTTGAAATAGATATGAATAATATTTTGAGCGGTATACTTTCATTGTCAACATAACAACCGAGAGATCTCGATATCTTCCATGCTACACACATTATAGGTGGTTCCCAAGCAGAATGGTAAAGTTTATACTCCCCCACCACCAACAAGCATCAATCCATGGCTTGCCCGAAACAACGGGTGCCTCCAACTAACAGCAATCCTGGGGGAGTTTTGTTTGCAATTACTTTGATTTGATTTGAGCATGGGACTGGGCATCCCGGTGACCAGCCATTTTCTCGTGAATGAGGAGTGGAGTCCACTCCTCTTGAGAATAACCCGCCTAGCATGGAGGATACAGACAACCCTAGTTGATACATGAGCTATTCGAGCATGCAAAAAAGAATGTTTATTTGAAGGTTTAGAGTTTGGCACATGTAAATTTACTTGGAACGACAGGTAGATACCGTATATAGGTAGGTATGGTGGACTCATATGGAACAACTTTGGGGTTTATGGAGTTGGATGCACAAGCAGTATTCCCGCTTAGTACAAGTGAAAGCTAGAAAAAGACTGGGAAGCGACCAGCTAGAGAGCGACAACAGTCATGAACATGCATTAAAATTAATCAACACCGAATGCAATTATGAGTAGGATATAATTCACCATGAACATAAATATCGTAAAGGCTATGTTGATTTTGTTTCAACTACATCCGTGAACATGTGCCAAGTCAAGCCACTCGAATCGTTCAAAGGAGGATACCACCCTATCATACCCCATCACAACCATTTTAATAGCATGTTGGCACGCAAGGTAAACCATTATAAATTCCTAGCTAATTAAGCATGGCATAAGCAACTACAATCTCTAATTGTCATTGCAAATATGTTTCTTTCATAATAGGCTGAATCAGGAACGATGAACTAATCATATTTATAAAAACAAGAGATGTCGAGTTCATACCAGCTTTCCTCATCTCAATAAGTTCATTATATAATCATCATTACCGCCTTTCACTTGCACGACCGAACGATGTGGATAATAATAATAGTGCACGTGCATTGTACTAAGCTGGAATCTGCAAGCATTCAATTCAAGAGAGAAGACAAGGTAATATGGGCTCTTTGTTAGATCAACAATAATGCATATGAGAGTCACTCAACATTTTCATTATGGTCTTCTCCTCTCGACCCCCAAAGAAAAGAAACAAAACTATTTACACGGGAAAGCTCCCAACAAGAAAAAGAAGAATGAGAAATATTTTTGGGTTTTCTTTTTAATTACTACTACTACAGGCATGGAAAGTAAACTAACTAAAAGCTAAAACTATTTTTTGGGGGTTTTTCTTAATGTTTATTAAGGCACACAAGGAGAAAGCTAAAAAGGAAATAAACTATCATGGATGATATAGTGAAAAGTATGAGCACCGACAACTAGCATGAGTGTGCGAACATGAATGTAATGTCGGTGAGAAATACGTACTCCCCCAAGCTTAGGCTTTTAGCCTAAGTTGGTCTATGTCCATGGATGGCCCGGTGGATATCCGAAGTTGAAGCTAGGGTCGTACCGAGATGCATCAGCTATTGCCTGACGAGCTGCAACTTGGAGGCGAGCTGCCTCCGCCCTCCTCTCGTACTCGGTCGCCTCCTCCCTGGTTATAACATATCTCCCTTTTGCCTGAAAGTCAAAGAAGGCAGGAGCAGGGAGAGCAACGTGATAGGTGTGTCGTGTGTCAAAGATTAGTCGGTACTGGAGGAACTGATTGTTCCTCTCAACAAACTGATGATGAACCATGGCATTATAATCTAAATAATTGGGAGGCAACTCAATATCATCTCCACGTATGGGTATCTCAAGAAAATCAGCTAAACGGGTTGCGTAAATTCCACCAAAGAAATGTCCATTAATTTTGTTATTATGCAACCTGCGTGCAATAATGGCCCCCGAGTTATATTGTCTATCTCCTAATACAACACTCTTGAGAACACTAAGATCTGGCACACACATGTGACATGCCTCATCCTTACCATTTATGCATCTACCTATAAGAGAGCAAAATAATGTATAGCAGGAAAATGAATGCTCCCTATGGTAGCTTGCGTGATTTCCCTATATTCCCCCATAATTATATTAGCAAGAAAGTCTCTATATTCAGATTTGGGAGGTTCACTAACATTACCCCACTGTGGGAGTTTACAAGCAGTGTTAAAATCTTCCAAGTCCATGGTATAAGATTTATCATAAAGATTAAACATGACAGTTTGAGAATTGTGTGATGATGAAAATTCAAACCTTCTCACAAAGGAATCAGTGAGGTAGTGGTACTGACGGCACTTATCTGGCACGAAGCTCTCAAGATTGGCGCTACGCACATATGCGTCAAATTCCTCCTTGATTCTTGCTTGGACCATGAAATCTTCTGACGGCCATTCACAAGGCCGCACTTGAGCGTCCCTCAGTGGTTCATCGTCCGGCTCACGCATTGCGGGCCTGGGTCCTTGCTTCCTTGAAGAACCACCTTGGTACATTTTCCTAAACATATTTATTCCTCTGAAAATTTTCTGAAATTTTTAGTAACTTAAAATAAAAGTAAGCCAAACTCAACAAAATTGATAGCAACTACTCCTACAAGTGCCCAGAGGCCATATCATGCATTAAAACTACTTTTGACCACATAAATTTGACATGCAAGCTTAAGAACAGGGTCACCTAAGCAGGAAAAATTTGCAATGAATAAAGCACTAGAACAAAAACTAATTGGACCATTGGAGGAGTCACATACCAAAGAACAATCCCCCAAAGCAGTTTTGTGAATGGAGCTTTGAGCTAGGAGATCGAAAATGGCAGCAAGATGAGCTAGAACTCGTGCTTGAGCTGGTTGGTGATTTTTTGGGAGGAAGGAGTGTGTGGTGGCTAGAATAAGTGGAGGGGGCCACGAGGGGCCCACGAGGCAGGGGACGCTCCCAGGGGGGTAGGGCGCGCCCTGGACCCTCGTGGCCAGGTGCTCGCCCCCCTGATGTGTTCTCAGTGCCATATATTCTCAAATATTCCAAAAAATCATATTAAATTTTCAGGGCATTTGGAGAACTTTTATTTTCGAGGTATTTTTTATTGCACAGATAATTCAAAAAACTAACAGAAATTACTATTTTTGCGTTATTTAATCTAAATAACAGAAAGTAAAAGGAGGGTATAGAAAGTTGTATTTTCTAAATTCATCCATCCCATGCTCATCAAAAGGAACCCACTAACAAGGTTGATCAGGTCTTGTTAACAAACTCATTTCGAATAACATGAAACCGGAGAATTTCCGAATAACACTAGGTTACCTCAACGGGGATATGCATGTCCCCAACAATAAGAATATCATATTTCTTCTTGACAGTAGGAAGAGGGAATTCAAAACCTCCAATAGTGATTGTTGAAATTTTTCCAATAGAATTGATACTGTGGACTTGAGGTTGTTACCTTGGAAAGTGTACCGTATGCTCATTACCATTAACATGAAAAGTGATATTGCCTTTGGTGCAATCAATAACAGGCACTGCAGTATTCAAAAAGGGTCTTCCAAGAATAATAGACATACTATCGTCCTCGGGAATATCAAGAATAACAAAGTCTGTTAAAATAGTAACGTTTGCAACCACAACAGGCACGTCCTCACAAATACCAACATGTATAGCATTGATTTGTCAGCCATTTGCAAAGATATTTCAGTAGGCGTCAACTTATTCAAATCAAGTCTACAGTATAAAGAGAGAGGCATAACACTAACACCGGCTCCAAGATCACATAAAGCAGTTTTAACATAGTTTCTTTTAATGGAGCATGGTATAGTTGGTACTCCTGGTTCTCCAGGTTTCTTTGGTATTCCACCCTTAAAAGTATAATTAGCAAGCATGGTGGAAATTTCAGCTTCCGGTATCTTTCTCTTATTTGTAACAATATCCTTCATATACTTAGCATAAGGATTCATTTTAAGCATATCGGTCAAACGCATGCGCAAAAAGATAGGTCTAATCATTTCAGCAAAGCGCTCAAAATCCTCATCATCCCTTTTCTTGGATGGTTTAGGAGGAAAAGGCATGGGTTTCTGAACCCATGGTTCTGTTTCTTTACCGTGCTTCCTAGCAACAAAGTCTCTCTTATCATAACGTTGATTCTTTGATTGTGGGTTATCAAGATCAACAACAGGTTCAATTTCTACATCATTATTATTTCTAGGTTGAGCATCAACATGAACATCATCATTAACATTATCACTAGGTTCATGTTCATTACCAGATTGGGTTTCAACATCAGAGATAGAAATATCATTAGGATTCTCAGGTGTGTCTACAACAGGTTCACTAGAAGCATGCAAAGTCCTATCATTTTTCTTTTTCTTCCTCTTAGAAGGACTAGGTGCATCAACATTATTTCTCTGAGAATCCTGCTCAATTCTTTTAGGGTGGCCCTCAGGATATAAAGGTTCCTAAGTCACTTTACCTCCTCTAGCTCTAACAGCAAAGTCATTATTCTTACTATTCAATTCATTGAGCAAATCATTCTGAGCTTTAAGTACTTGTTCTACTTGAGTGGTAACCATAGAAGCATGTTTACTAATAAGTTTAAGTTCACCTTTAACATTAGCCATATAATCACCCAAGTGTTCAAGCATATCAGCATTGTGTTTCAATTGTCTACCAACATAAGCATTAAAATCTTCTTGCTTAACCATAAAGTTATCAAATTCATCCAAACATTGGCTAGCAAACTTAGCAGGAGGGGTTTCAGCTTTATCATATCTATAGAGAGAGTTTACCTTTACTACCTATGTCAGGTTATCGAGACCATGTATTTCTTCAACACGAGGTAAATTCTTAACATCTTCAGCTTTTATACCTTTTTCTTTCATAGATTTCTTTGCCTCTTGTGTATCTTCAGGACTGAGAAATAGAATACCCTTTTCTTCGGAGTTGGCTTAGGAGTTGGTTCAGGAAGTGTCCAATTATTTTCATTGGTCAACATATTATTCAATAGAATTTCATCTTGATCAACTGTTCTTTCCCTGAAAACACAACCAGCACAACTACCCAAGTGGTCTCTGGAAGCATCGGTTAGTCCATTATAAAAGATATCAAGCATTTCATTTTTCTTGAGAGGATGATCAGGCAAAGCATTAAGTAATTGGAGAAGCCTCCCCAAGCTTGTGGGAGACTTTCTTCTTCAATTTGCACAAAATTATATATTTCCCTTAAAGCAGCTTGTTTCTTATGAGCGGGAAATATTTAACGGAGAAGTAGTAAATCATATCCTGGGGACTACGCACACAACCAGGATCAATAGAATTAAACCATATCTTAGCATCACCCTTTAATGAGAACGGAAATAATTTAAGGATATAATAGTAGTGAGTTTTCTCATCATTAGTGAATAGGGTAGCTATATCATTTAATTTAGTAAGATGTGCCACAACAGTTTAAGAATCATAGCCATAGAAAGGATCAGATTCAACGAAAGTAATTATATCAGGATCAACTGAGAGATCATAATACTTATCAGTAATAAAGATAGGTGAAGTAGCATAAGCAGGATCACATTTCATTCTAGCATTCAGAGATTTGTCTTTCAGCTTAGCTAATAGTTTCTTAAGATCACTTCTATCATTGCAGGCAAGAAAGTCTCTAGCAGTTTCTTCATCCATAACATAACCTCAGACACAATAGGCAATTCATATCTAGGGGGAGAATCTTCATCATCACTTTCATCAATATTATCAGTTTCAATAATTTCATTCTCTCTAGCCCTAGCAAGTTGTTCATCAAGAAATTCACCTAGTGGCACAGTAGTATCAAGCACAGAAGTAGTTTCATCATAAGTATCATGCAAAGCAGAAGTGGCATCATCAATAACACGCGACCTATCAGAATCAATAACAGCAGTAGGTGTCGCAAGTTTACTCATAACAGAAGGTGAATCAAGTGCAGAGCTAGATGGCAGTTCCTTACCTCCCCTCGTAGTTGAGGGAAAAATCTTAGTTCTTTCGTCTTTCAAGTTCCTCATAGTGACCAGCAGATATAAATCCCAAGTGAGTCAAAGAATAGAGCTATGCTCCCCGGCAACGGTGCCAGAAAATGGTCTTGATAACCCACAAGTATAGGGGATCGCAACAATTTTCGAGGGTAGAGTATTCAACCCAAATTCATTGATTCGACACAAGGGGAGCCAAAGAATATTCTCAAGTATTAGCAGCTGAGTTATCAATTGAACCACACCTGGAAACTTAATATCTGCAACAAAGTATTTAGTAGCAAAGTAATATGATTGTAGTGGTAACGATAACAAAAGTAATATTTTTGGGTTTTATAGTGATTGTAACAGTAGTAACAGAAAAGTAAATAAGCGAAGAACAATATATGAAAAGCTCGTAGGCAATGGATCGGTGATGGAGAATTATGTCGGATGCGATTATTCATGCAACAATTATAACATAGGGTGACACATAACTAGCTCCAATTCATCAATGCAATGTAGGCTTGTATTCCGAATATAGTCATATGTGCTTATGGAAAAGAACTTGCATGACATCTTTTGTCCTACCCTCCCGTGGCAGCGGGGTCCTATTGGAAACTAAGGGATATTAAGGCCTCCTTTTAATAGAGTACCGGACCAAAGCATTAACACATAGTGAATACATGAACTCCTCAAACTACGGTCATCACCGGGAGTGGTCCCGATTGTTGTCACTTCGGGGTTGCCAGATCATAACACATAGTAGGTGACTCTAGACTTGCAAGATAGGATCAAGAACTCACATATATTCATGAAAACATAATAGGTTCAGATCTGAAATCATGGCACTCGGGCCCTAGTGACAAGCATTAAGCATAGCAAAGTCATAGCAACATCAATCTCAGAACATAATGGATACTAGGGATCAAACCCTAACAAAACTAACTCGATTACATGATAAATCTCATCCAACCCATCATCGTCCAGCAAGCCTACGATGGAATTACTCACGCACGGCGGTGAGCATTATGGAATCGGTGATGGAGGAAGGATGATGATGACGGTGGCGATGGATTCCCTTCTCCGGAGCCCCGAATGGACTCCAGATCAGCCCTCCCAAGAGAGATTAGGGCTTGACGGCGGCTCCGTATCGTCAAATGCGATGAATCCTTCTCTCTGATTTTTTTCTCCCCGAACACGAATATATGGAGTTGGAGTTGAGGTCGATGGAGCGTCAGGGGGCCCACGAGGTATGGGGGCGCGCCTAGGGGGGGGGGGGTAGGCGCGCCTCCACCCTCATGGACAGGGTGTGGGCCCCCTGACATGGATTCTTCTTCCAGTATTTTTTATATATTACAAAAATAATCTCCGTTGATTTTCAAGTCATTCCGAGAACTTTTATGTCTGCACAAAAATAACACCATGGCAATTTTGCTGAAAACAACGTTAGTCCGGGTTAGTTCCATTCAAATCATGCAAGTTAGAGTCCAAAACAAGGGCAAAAGTGTTTGGAAAAGTAGATACGACGGAGACGTATCAGCCGACCAGGGCCAGGCCCACCTCTCTCCTAGGTAGTCTCAACCTGCCCTGTTGCTCCGCCACAAAGATCCACCCAGAGGGCCATCGGGACAAAGGTCCTTTCAGCCCCCAATCCGTGAATTACTCGCGGGTACTCTACAAGCCGACCCGTCTTTAGTCATCACATGTATCATGTATAAGATATATAATATATACCCGTGATCACCTCCCTAGTGATCACGGCCCGATAGTATAGCATGGCAGACGGACAAGAAAGTACGGTCACTGATGATAAACTAGCATCCTATACTAGGCATTTAGGATTGCAGGTAAGGTATCAACAACTGTAGCAACAATGACAGGCTATGCAACAGAATAGGATTAACCGATAATAGTAACATGCTACACTACTCTAATGCAAGCAATAGAGAGAAGAATAGGCGATATCTGGTGATCAAGGGTGAGGGGCTTGCCTGGTTGCTCTGGCAAGAAGGAGGGGTCATCTTCGATGTAGTCGAACAGACGAACATCGGCAACGGTCTCGGAGTCTACCGAAAATAGGTAACGGAGGGGAACACAATAAATAACAGAGCAATCAAATGTAACACCGAGCAAGATGCGGCAATACGTTGTGCTAGGGGTGATCTAACATAGGGACAGGTGATACCGGTGAAAGGGGAAACATCCGGGAAAGTATCCTCGGTGTTTTGCGTACAAATGAACTGGAGGGGGAAAGTTGCGTGTTCGCTATGCTAGGGATGTGTGGCGGACGAACGGGCTGCGTATTCGGATTCGTCTCTTCGTTCTAAGCAACTTTCATGTACAAAGTTTTTCCATCCGAGTTACGGTTTTTTTATATTTTTTAAAGATTTAATCATTTTTAGAATTTATTTAATTATTTTAGATCAACATTATACAGAATAGTGTTTGCTGACATCATCATGATGTTAGTAGTCAACTATGACCGTTGACTGGTCAAACTGACAGACGGGGCCCGTTTGTCATAGACTGTTTAATCTAATTAGGCTTTAACTAATCTAATTAATGTTTAATTAATTAACACTAGTTAATTAGGTTAATTAAACATAATTAATTTAATTTTATTTAATTATTTAATATTTAATATTTTTTATTCTTTTTTTATAAATCGTTCTGGAGGTGGGCCCCACTGTCATATGCCCTATGGGCCTTAACGGGCACGGGCATTTGGGTGCGGGCGAAAGGAGCCCCAAGGGCGGCCGAACTCGGGCATCGCCACTGGGCAGTGGCTGGACGGCGGGGAGCGGCAGGGGCGAGCATGCGCATGGGCGGCGAGGGCGGCGGCGGTGCGCGGGAGCGGCGGGGAGAGCGGCCGCGGGGTGGGCGCGGCCTAGCGCCGGCACGGGTAGCGAAGGCGGGCGTGAGGAGCGGCGTTGGCCCATGGCCGCAGGTGACGTCAGGGGAGGCGAGGCACGGCGCGGGGTCAGGCTGCGCGTGCGGCGATGCAGCGAGGCACGCGGGCGAGTGAGGCGGAGGGGCGCGGGCAAGCCCGGCAGGGGCGAAGGCGGCCGGCGCAAGGCGAGGTGGTCGCGGTTGCGCGGTGGGCGGCGAGCGCGGCGCGTGGGCGGCTACTGCGGGGCGGCGGCGGGTGGCTCGGGGATGGGACGGGGCCAGCGGCAAAGGCGGAGGAGGGCCGCGGTCGCGGCGGCAGGCACCGGCGCCGGGCGCCAGCGACGGGCGCGAGATGGCCAGAGGGGAAATGAGGCGCGCGCGGGGCTGCGGGAGTGAGCACGACGAGGGGGCAAGGCGGGGCTTGGCCGATGCGGGCGCGCGCGGACGAAGGCCACGGCGGGGCGCAGGAGCAGAGACGCGGGCGGACGGCGCACGATGAGCACGCGGGCGAGGGAGAAAGGAGGCCGGGGCCTCACCGCGGGGCTGTAGGGCACGAGGCAGTGGGGGTCTGGGTGGAAGACGGGGACGGGTCGCCGGCGAGGAGGAGAGGTCGAGGCGGCGGTGTTAGGTGACGATGTTGGCGAGGCAGAGGCCACGGGCGGGCGACGTGCGAGGGAGGAGGGGCGAGGAGGAGGTTCGGTGACGGGGCGGGGCGGCGTCGGTTGACGGCTCCGGGCGACGGCAGCGAGGGGCTCCGACGAGGTGGGCGTCGGGGGCGCCTGGGTCGGGGCGGCAAGCATTGGGCGCTCCCGATCCAGATCCTGGGGGGGGGGTCGGGGAGTGGGGGGAATGGGGGAAGTGGGGGGGGGTTAGGGTTTCAGTTGGGGGTGGGGGTGGGGGGTGGGGGTATGTAGGCGCGGTTGGGCCGGCCTAGTTGGCCCAGAGGCCAGCTGGGATGAGGCCTAGCAGGGGAGGGGGTTCTCTTTTATTTTGTTTGCTTTCCTTTTACCTTTTCGTATTTTCTTTTATTCTGTTTTATTTTACTTTTAATTCTTTAGCTTTGTGAAATAAGACAATAGCTCTTAAATTAATGTCTCAGAATAACCCACTACCTTAAAAAGTTTGGTGACTAAATAAACTGGTTTAACATTTGTTTATTATTTTAAAAGCATTCAAATAATTGTATTTGCTACTATTTTGTTTAGTTTAGTGCATTTAAACCTTTTATGTTAATTTGGATTCATCACCATAATCATCTATGATTTATTTGATACACTTCGAACATTTTAGACTTGACTTTTGAAAAGTTTTCCCGTTTGACTTCATTTTAAATTTGAATTTCGAAATGGTTTTGAATCAACGCGAGTTTAACAACAGTAATCGAGGTGACGTGGCATCATTATCAGAGGGTTACTCTAGCTTAATTATTCGGGCGTCACAATTCTCCTCCACTATAAGAAATCTCGTCCCGAGATTTAGGAGGGGGAGTAAGGGGAAGGGATTAGGTTACGAAATTCTAACGAATCTTCTCGGTTGTGGTTGCTCTTCTCGAAGAAGTTGACCGCTTCCGTTGATGTCATCATTTCTTAGCTTCGGGTTATCAGGATAAGCCATTAGCCTTTCTTGGTGAACTTCATCGTACTTACAAATAAGAAAGGGGCAGCCCGACAACGATAGAATGTTATCAGGGGAAATCATCTGGGGGTTATCCCATGAATGATCACATGAGTAACTCTCCAATTTGTCGAATGGAACACATCGAGAGCCGAGCAAGAAGGTATGGTAAGAATTTCAAGTGGCTAGTCAATCGTTCGTTGCCTAAAACAGAGTGCGAAAGGGTTTTAGAGCAACGGGAATAAGTATTATGTCTGATACCAGAATTGATGATCTCTTGAAAGGTGGATCGTGAATTACATACAAAGCCAAGCATGAGGAATAACCTTTAGGAGTTGGGGTGTACAGGAGAGTCAGGGTTCGATCCTGTGGAACTATAGGTTATGGGCCCACCATGTGGGTTAAAAGTAGGAGGAACGGTGACATCTTGCATGGTCGGGATAGCAAGGCATGTTAGAGGGTAGCCCGTCAGTTATGTCGGCAACAACGTCGGTACCAAGGACGAGGGACAAAGAGAACCATTTTCCTGCTCGTTGAATGAGGTGGACCAGTAGGAAGAGTTCTCGTGCATCGATGGCTAACAGAATGTCATCAACAATGGTAGCATGGTCTTGCTGACAGAATTGTACACCGAAGTGTTTACATAAGCAGGAGAATATTACTGCTTAGATCATATAGATCACAAGAAAGGTTAAACCAAACAATGGAAAGAAACATATGATTATCAGATTAAACAGAACAATGGAAAGGAAAATGTGTTTAAACACATATTCCAAAGGTATATCCTTCCCAAGGACAAGCTGAGCATGATATCCATGACAAGATATAATGTAGAAAACTCTTTAGGTAAGGGGAGAGAAATTTCATGACATTACCCATACAACGGTGTTTGGATAATTGAGCAGGAAACATTTAACATTGGGCTCCAAAATGTTCTTGTTGAAAATTGGAGTACCATAGACATGCTTCGAGATAGCATTGACATGGTCAACAGGTGAAGATCAGACTTTGGAAACTCAAAGGATCCATCAGGAATAACTTATAGAATAAGTCTTACAATTTCCTCAGGGAAGAATGGTTAGCCTTGCTAAAAAGAAAGAACTATAACAATAGGTCCTCCGGCCAGGTGAGCTAGGCATAACATCACCTTGTCGAGTCAAATACTAATGTTATAACTCTTGGAAATATGTTCTAACAATGCTATATGACAGAGATTTAGATCTGATTGGTGTCAGGATACCTCAGACTCAGGATGCCTGAGAAGAAAAAGGTGCGACACAAATTGACGAGATGACATTGTAGATTCTCGGGAAATGAACTATGGAAGCGAGTTCCGAAACAAGAGTTCATCATTAAACCAAGAAGAGGATGAGGAGGTGGCTAATGGACTCAGCGACAATTCATTGAGATTTCCAAAAAGATGGATGTCCACAATTATGTGAACAAGGAGATAACATTTGTCAGATCAAATGATATAGTGATGTATGCTCGAGGAAAACATGCACAATTTAGACATTGGTTGAAAGGTGCACCCGAATTATGGGCTTAGGTAGCAAGATCAATGATAGAAGGGTGATTCGATATCCAATACACAAAGAATGTAACTATCGTTCATTAACTTACAAGCAATAGGGTTGCTAGAAGTTTTGAATTTTTCACATCATAGTCCATTTGTCGGTATTCCGGTTGGAACACGGGGACCAAGAAAAGAATGGTGATGTCGAGAAGCATCACTTGTGTCAATAATTCATAAGAGGTGGTGAAATTCTCATGACATAGTTGACATAAAATATGGTAATATTTCAAGGTAAAGAAGAACAATTGCTGGATAGCAAGGATCTCAAGGTATAACACAAAGCACGAACAAGTTTGTGTTGAACGAAAGGCAATAAAGTGGTCGATGATAAGACAAATCATTGAGAGCAAAGGGTGGTATCTCTCATCATGAATTCAATTGATATCATGGAAGGAGCCAAAATGTTGACGATGATCACGACACATTTGTCGAGAGATTTCATGAAGATGTAATCGATCAGCGATGGCATCAAGTCAAAGGAATGATGAAGCGCAAGTTTATTGGAACCACGTGTATGACACAAACTCGGAACCAAGCTTGTTGTTTAAGGTGAAATGATATGCCAAGTAAGATCGACATAAGCTTAGCTCATCGCCGAATATTGTGCTTCGGGACGGACCAGGTAGCACTGTTAAAAAGTTGCACGATAATGATATAGCCGATCAGGCTAGGAATGACTTGAAGGATTAATAAACTCATAAACAATGAAGATTACTTAGAGCCATTGAATCAGAGTGCGGAATCAATTCACCTATCGGTGTTCTAGAGTGACTAATAACTCAGAACCCGAGGGAAATCTGAAATCGGGGAGAAGCAATACTAGATGAAGCTGCATAGGAAGCAACACAGTTCTTTGATATTATCGAGATACCATAGGGGAATACTCAAAGGTAGAGTAGAATCGAGGTTGGGTAGGCATATTGATCTGCAGAAGACAAGCGATTTAACTTGTCCGAGAAATGGGATCAAAGAAAAACAATCATGGTCGGAACCACGGTTGCAAAGGACCAAGCATAGATACAAGATGAACTTATAATAGGGGGGTTATTATTATTACAAGAAGCTTCCATGATAAGTTCCACATCGGGTCCATGGGCATGAACACAAAGTTCAAGGTCGACTCCCACTTCTGCAATGCATAACCTTTCATTCACTTTTCATTTTTTGAAAATGTTGTAATGTTGGAAAAAAATTGGCGAAGCAACAAAAGAGTATGACTCGTGGAAACTTTCGGGTTCATACGGTTTGGGGAAGGCATAGGTTCAACCCATCGGGGCATCTTAGGAGCATAAACCACAAATTTCAAGAATAAATAACACAAGCTCGATAGTAGAGCATGCTTGAGAAAGCATAGGATACAATTTACCAAAGGCATTATGTATCCGAGGAAAGGCTCACAAGCTTATTGAATATGAAGGACGTTGTCGGATAAAATCTGACAAAGGGTCGAGTGGTCCACAAGGGATCTGATGTGAGCATCAGTACTCAACCAACGAAAGAAAGAATGTAAGGAGATCAGATTATAGAAACAACTGACTAACTCAAGGCTCAATTTGCAAAGTAATTATGAATTCCAAGACAAGGGATCAGAAGCAATGCTCTGATTAAGGATGGATAGGTAGAATAGCCTTAGGGGTACAATCGATGGCGATTTGATTGGTCGAGATCCAGCACATGTTAAAATGATGTCTGAGTCGGAAGGATGAATTCTAGGATCTGACTGAGGATTGCGAGCATTTGCAACATATTGTATAAACGCACTCAAAATGATAATGACAAAGGATGACAATAAGATTACTGGACTTATGGTATTAACCATAATGCAAGCAAGCAAGAAATTCAAGAATAATAGGGTGTTGAGGATTTCCAGAGGAACGAATGGTATTACGAAGACTTTTGGGAAGTACATGAATCAACTGAGGATGAGCGGATACTCGATAGGTACACAAAATTGTCCGTAGGGGTACTCAAGTGACAAGGAACTGCAAGGCAGTAAGATCAAAGGATTCTCAGAACAACGGAGAGTAGTTCGGGGCATCTTGTAATAACAAGATCAATGGGATTGAATATAAGAATGGTAGGTGTATGCAGTTATCAATAAGGATATTTCGATGGTAGGGAATTAAAAAAGCAACGGGGACAAAGTCTTATAAGAAAAACATAGAGTATCCTCGGAATCTTCTAGTGCAGCAGTCGACCATCGGTAATAAGATGCTCTCCGGGTGAAAGTGATCTCGAGATCCTAATGTTAGATTTAATAAAATTCATTTAACCCGAATAGAAGAGAGATCGGAGTCCCATAGTATAGACGAGGAATAAAAGATCCTAATACCACCCAATGGCGACGTGGGCCCATGGGCCGCACAGCCAAGTTAGTAAAACAGTTTTCATCGACTAGACTCAACTTTGGCCAAGGAGTGTGGAAGGGGGATTCCTACAGGAAGTCGGGTCTGATACCAACTTGTGACGCCCCCAATTTGACCATACACTAATCGTACATGCAAATGTGTACGATCAAAATCAGGGACTCACGGGAAGATATCACAACACAACTCTAGACACAAATTTAAAATAATACAAGCTTTATATTACAAGCCAGAGGCCTCGAGGGCTCAAATACATAAGCTCGAAAACACAAGAGTCAGCGGAAGCAATAATATCTGAGTACATACATAAGTTAAACAAGCTGCCATAAGATGGCTAGCACAAACTGGGATACATATCGAAAGAGGCGCATGCCTCCTGCCTGGGATCCTCCTAAACTACTCCTGGTCGTCGTCAGCGGCCTGCACGTAGTAGTAGGAACCTCCATGTAGTAGGAGTCGTCGTCGATGGTAGCGTCTGGCTCCTGGACTCCAACGTCTGGTCGCAACAACCGGGTATAGAAAGGGGAAAACGGGGGGGGGGGAGCAAAGCAACCGTGAGTATGTTGGAAATATGCCCTAGAGGCAATAATAAAATGGTTGTTATTGTATTTCCTTGTTCATGATAATTGTCTATTGTTCATGCTATAATTGTATTAACCGGAAACCGTAATACATGTGTGAATACATAGACCACAACATGTCCCTAGTAAGCCTCTAGTTGACTAGCTCGTTGATCAATAGATGGTCATGGTTTCCTGACCATGGACATTGGATGTCTTTCATAACGGGATCACATCATTAGGAGAATGATGTGATGGACAAGACTCAATCCTAATCCTAGCACAAGATCGTATAGTTTGTCTGCTAAAGCTTTTCTAATGTCAAGTATCATTTCCTTAGACCATGAGATTGTGCAACTCCCGGATACCGTAGGAATGCTTTGGGTGTACCAAACGCCACAACGTAACTGGGTGGCTATAAAGGTGCACTACGGGTATCTCCGAAAGTGTCTGTTGGGCTGGCACGAATCGAGACTAGGATTTGTCACTCCGTGTAAACGGAGAGGTATCTTTGGGACCACTCGGTAGGACATCATCATAATGTGCACAATGTGACCAAGGAGTTGATCACGGGATGATGTGTTACGGAACGAGTAAAGAGACTTGCAGGTAACGAGATTGAACAAGGTATCGGGATACCGACGATCGAATCTCGGGCAAGTACTATACCGGTAGACAAAGGGAATTGTATACGGGATTGATTTAATTCTCGACATCATGGTTCATCTGATGAGATCATCATGGAGCATGTGGGAGCCAACGTGGGTATCCAGATCCCGCAGTTGGTTATTGGCCGGAGAGTTGTCTCTGTCATGTCTACGTGTCTCCCGAACCCGTAGGGTCTACACACTTAAGGTTCGGTGACGCTAGAGTTGTAGAGATATTAGTATGCGGTTAACCGAAAGTTGTTCGGAGTCCCGAACGTCACGAGGAGTTCCGAAATGGTCCGGAGGTAAAGATATATATATATATATATATATATATATATATATATATATATATATATATATATAGGAAGTCCAGTTTCGGCCACCGGGAGAATTTCGGGGTCACCGGTATTGTACCGGGATCACCGGAAGGGTCCCGGGGGTCCACCGGGTGGGGCCACCTGTCCCGGAGGGCCCCATGGGCTGAAGTGACATGGGAACCAGCCCCTGGTGGGCTGGTGCGCCCCCCTTGGGCCTCCCTTGCGCCTAGGGTTGGAAACCCTAAAGGGGTGGGGGCGCCTCCACCTGGCTTGGGGGCCAAGCCACCCCCTAGGCCGCTGCCCCTCCCATTAGATGGGATATCTAGGGGCCGGAGCCCCCTAGGGCCCCTATATATAGTGGAGGGGAGGGAGGGCAACAGCACCCAAAGCCCTGGCACCTCCCTCCCTCCCGTGACACCTCTTCCTCCTCGCTTGCGCTTGGCGAAGCCCTGCCGGGATCCCGCTACTTCCACCAGCACGCCGTCATGCTGTTAGATCTGCATCAACTTCTCCTCCCCCCTTGCTGGATCAAGAAGGAGGAGACGTCTCCGCTCCGTACGTGTTTTGAACGCGGAGGTGCCGTCCGTTCGACGCTAGGATCATCGGTGATTTGGATCACGACGAGTACGACTCCATCAACCCCGTTCTCTTGAACGCTTCCGCTTAGCGATCTTCAAGGGTATGAAGATGCACTCCCCCTCTCTCGTTGCTAGTATCTCCTAGATTGATCTTGGTGGTGCGTAGAAAATTTTAAATTTCTGCTACGATCCCCAACAGTGGCATCATGAGCTAGGTCTATGCGTAGATTCTATGCACGAGTAGAACACAAAGTAGTTGTGGGCGATGATTTGTTCAATTTGCTTGCCGTTACTAGTATTATCTTGATTCAGCGGCATTGTGGGATGAAGCGGCCCGGACCGACCTTACACATACACTTGCGTGAGACAGGTTCCACCGACTGACATGCACTTGATGCATAAGGGGGCTGGCGGGTGTCTGTCTCTCCCACTTTAGTCGGATCGGATTCGATGAAAAGGGTCCTTATGAAGGGTAAATAGCAATTGGCATATCACCATTGTGGTTTTGCGTAGGTAAGAAACGTTCTTGTTAGAAACCCATAGCAGCCACGTAAAACATGCAACAACAATTAGAGGACGTCTAACTTGTTTTTGCAGGGTATGCTATGTGATGTGATATGGCCAAAAGGATGTGATGAATGATATATGTGATGTATGAGATTGATCATGTTCTTGTAATAGGAATCACGACTTGCATGTGAATGAGTATGACAACCGGCAGGAGCCATAGGAGTTGTCTTAATTTATTTATGACCTGCGTGTCAATGAAAACGCGATGTAATTACTTTACTTTATTGCTAACCGTTAGCCATAGTAGTAGAAGTAATAGTTGGCGAGGCAACTTCATGAAGACACGATGATGGAGATCATGGTGTCATGCTGGTGACGATGGTGTTCATGCCGCGCCTCGAAGATGGAGATCAAAGGTGCAAGATGATGTTGTCCATATCATGTCACTTTATGATTTGCATGTGATGTTTGTCATGTTTACATCTTATTTGCTTAGATCGACGGTAGCATAAATAAGATGATCCCTCGCAATAATTTCAAGAAAGTGTTCCCCCCTAACTGTGCACCGTTGCTAAGGTCCGTTGTTCCGAAGCACCATGTGATGATCAGGTGTGATAGGTTGTAACGTTCACATACAACGGGTGTAAGCCAGATTTACACACGCAATACACTTAGGTTAACTTGACGAGCCTAGCATGTACAGACATGGCCTCGGAACACGGAAGACCGAAAGGTCGAACATGAGTCGTATAGTGGATACGATCAACATGAAGATGTTCACCGATGATGACTAGTCTGTCTCACGTGATGATCGGACACGGCCTAGTTGACTCGGTTCATGTATCACTTAGATGACTAGAGGGATGTCTATCTAAGTGGGAGTTCATTGAATAATTTGATTAGATGAACTTAATTATCATGAACATAGTCAAAAGGTCTTTGCAAATTATGTCATAGCGCACGCTTTGGTTCTACTGTTTTAGATATGTTCCTAGAGAAAATTTAGTTGAGAGTTGAAAGTAGCAATTATGCGGACTGGGTCCGTGAACTGAGGATTGTCCACATTGCTGCATAGAAGGGTTATGTCCTTAATGCACCACTCAGTGTGTTGAACCTCGAGCATCGTCTGTAGATGTTGGGAAACATCTGACATACACATTTTGATAACTATGTGATAGTTCAGTACGTAATACTAACGGTTTAGAATTGTGGCACCAAAGACGTTTTTGAAACGTCGCAGAACATATGAGATGTTCCAAAGACTGAAATTGGAATTTCAGACTAGTGCTCACGTCAAGAGGTATGAGACCTCTGACAAGTTTCTTAAGCCTGCAAACTAAGGGAGAAAAACTCAATCATTGAGCATGTGCTCAGATTGTCTGAGTACTGCAATCGCTTGAATTGAGTGGGAGTTAATCTTCCAGATGAGATAGTGATGGTTCTCCATAGTCACTGCCACCAAGCTATTGGAGCTTCATGATGAACTATAACATATCAGGGATAGACATGATGATCCTTGAGCAACTCGTGATGTTTGACACTGCGAAAGTAGAAATCAAGTAGGAGCATCAATTGTTGATGGTTAAACCACTAGTTTCAAGAAGGGCAAGGGAAAGAAGGGATACTTCATGAGACGACAAATCAGTTGCTGCTCTAGTGAAGAAACCCAAGGTTGAACCAAACCCGAGACTAAGTGCTTCTATAATGAGGGGAACGGTCACTGAATCAGAACTACCCTAGATACTCAGTAGATAAGAAGGCTGGCAAGGTCGACAGAAGTATATTGGATATACATTATAATGTGTACTTTACTAGTACTCCTAGTAGCACCAAGGTATTAAAATACCGGTTCAGTTGCTAAGTGTTGGTAACTCGAAATAAAAGGCTACAGAATAAATGGAGACTAGCTGAAGGCGAGATGACGATATGTGTTGGAAGTGTTTCCAAGGTTGATGTGATCAAATATCGCACGCTCCCTCTACCATCGGGATTGGTGTTAAACTGGAATAATTGTTATTTGGTGTTTGCGTTGAGAATAGACATGATTGGATTATGTTTATCGCCACACGGTTATTCATTTAAGGAGAATAATGGTTACTCTATTTATTTGAATAATACCTTCAATGGTCTTGCACCTAAAATGAATGGTTTATTGAATCTCGATCGTAGTGATACACATGTTCATGCCAAAAGATATAAGATAGTAATGATAGTACCACGTACTTGTGGCACTGCCATTTGAGTCATGTTGATATAAAACAAATGAAGAAGCTCCATGTTGATGGATCTTTGGACTCACTCATTTTCAAAAAGATTGAGACATGCGAACCATGTCTATTGGTAGATATGCATGAAGAAACTCCATGCAGATGGATCTTTCGGACTCACTTGATTTTGAATCAGTTGATACATGCAAATCATACCACATGGGCAAGATGACTGAAAGGCCTCGTTTTCAGTAAGATGGAACAAGAAAGCAACTTGTTGGAAGTAATACATTTTGATGTGTGCAGTCCAATGAGTGCTGAGGCATGCAGTGGATATCATTATGTTCTTACTTCACAGATGATTTGAGTAGATGCTGAGTATATTTACTTGATGAAACACAAGTTTGAATTATTGAAAGGTTTAAGTAATTTCAGAGTGAAGTTGAAGATCGTCGTGACAAGATGATAAAATGTCTATGATATGATCATAGAGATGAATATCTGAGTTACGAGTTTGGCACAGAATTAAGACATTGTGGAAATTGTTTCACAACTAATACCGCCTGGACCACCATAGTGTGATGGTGTGTCCGAACATCACAACTGCACCCTATTGGATATGGTGCATACCATGATGTCTCTTATCGAATTACCACTATCGTTTATGGGTTAGGCATTAGAGACAACCGCACTCACTTTAAATAGGGCACCACACAATTCCGTTGAGACGACACCATATGAACTATGGTTTAGAGAAACCTAAGCTGTCGTTTCTTAAAAGTTTGGGGCTGCGATGCTTATGTGAAAAAGTTTCAGGCTGATAAGCTCGAACCCAAAGCGGATAAATGCATCTTCATAGAATACCCAAAAATAGTTGGGCATACCTCCTTTCAGATCCGGAAGCAAAAGTGATTGTTTCTAGAAACGGGTCCTTTCTCGAGGAAAAGTTTCTCTCGAAAGAATTGAGTGGGAGGATGGTGGAGACTTGATGAGGTTATTGAACCGTCACTTCAACTAGTGTGTAGCAGGGCACAGGAAGTTGTTCCTGTGGCACCTACACCAATTGAAGTGGAAGCTTATGATAGCGATCATGAAACTTTGGATCAAGTCACTACCAAACCTCATAGGTCGACAAGGATGCATACTACTTCAGAGTGGTACGTAATCCTGTCTTGGAAGTCATGTTGCTAGACAACAGTGAACCTACGAGCTATGGAGAAGTGATGGTGGGCCCAGATTCCGAAGAATGGCTCGAGGCCATAAAATCTGAGAGGGATCCATGTATAAAAGAAAGTATAGGCTTTGAAAGAACCACTTGATGGTCTTAAGGCTGTTGGGTGCAGATGGATTTTAAAAGGAAGACAGATAATGATGGTAAGAGTCACCATTAAGAAAGCTCGACTTGTCGTTAAGATGTTTCCCGACAAGTTCAAGGAGTTGACTGTGATGAGACTTTCTCACTCGTAGCGATGCTAAGAGTCTGTTGGAATTATGATAGCAGTTACTGCATTATTTATGAAGTCTTGCAGATAGGATGTAAAAAACATTGTTTCCTCGACATTTTTCTTGAGGAAAGGTTGCATGTGATACAACCAGAAGGTTTTGTCAATCCTGAAAGATGCTGACAAGTATGCAAAGCTCCAGCAATCCTTCTAAGGACTGAAGTAAGCATCTCGGAGTTGGAATGTAAGCTTTGATGAGATGATCAAAGATTTTGGGTTTATACAAAGTTTACGAGAAACTTGTATTTCCAAAGAAGTGAGTGGGAGCACTATAGAATTTTTGATGAGTATATGTTGTTAACATATTGTTGATCAGAAATGATGTAGAATTTCTAGAAAGCATGCAGGGTTATTTGAAAAGTGTTTTTAAATGGAAAATCTGGATTAAGCTACTTGAACATTGAGCATCAAGATCTATAAGGATAGATCAAAAATGCTTAATAGTACTTTCGAATGAATACATACCGTGACAAGATTTTGAAGGAGTTCAAAATAGATCAGCAAAGAAGGAGTTCTTGGCTGTGTTACAAGGTGTGGATATTGAGTAAGACTCAAGACCTGACCACGGCAGAAGAGAGAGAGAGAGGACGAAGGTCATCCCCTATGCTTTAGAGTAGGTTCTAAAGTATGCTATGCTGTGTACCGCACCTGAAGTGTGCCTTGCCATGAGTCAGTCAAGGGGTACAAGAGTGATCCAGGAATGGATCACACGACAGCGGTCGAACTTATCCTTAGTAACTAGTGGACTAATGAATTTTCTCGATTATGGAGGTGGTAAAAGAGTTCGTCATAAAGGGTTACGTCGATGCAAACTTCGACACTAATCCGGATGACTCTGAGTAGTAAACCGGATTCATATAGTAGAATAGTTATTTGGAATAGCTCCAAGTAGCGCGTGGTAGCTGCATCTACAAGATGACATAGAGATTTGTAAAGCACACATGGATCTGAAAGGTTCAGACTCATTGACTAATAAACCTCTCTCACAAGCAAGATATGAACAAACCTCATGGGTGTTGGATTCATTACAATCACATAGTGATGTGAACTAGATTATTGACTCTAGTGCAAGTGGGAGACTGTTGGAAATATGCCCTAGAGTCAATAATAAAATGGTTATTATTGTATTTCCTTGTTCATGATAATTGTTATTGTTCATGCTATAATTGTATTAACCGGAAACCGTAATACATGTTTGAATACATAGACCACAACATGTCCCTAGTAAGCCTCTAGTTAACTAGCTAGTTGATCAATAGATGGTCATGGTTTCCTGACCATGGACATTGGATGTCATTAGTAATGGGATCACATCATTAGGAGAATGATGTGATGGACAAGACCCAATCCTAAGCCTAGCACAAGATCGTATAGTTCGTCTGCTAAAGCTTTTCTAATGTCAAGTATCATTTCCTTAGACCATGAGATTATGCAACTCCCGGATACCGTAGGAATGCTTTGGGTGTACCAAACGCCACAACGTAACTGGGTGGTTATAAAGGTGCACTACGGGTATCTCCGAAAGTGTCTGTTGGGTTGGCACGAATCGAGACTGGGATTTGTCACTCCGTGTAAACGGAGAGGTATCTCTGGGCCCACTCGGTAGGACATCATCATAATGTGCACAATATGACCAAGGAGTTGATCACGGGATGATGTGTTACGGAACGAGTAAAGAGACTTGCCGGTAACAAGATTGAACAAGGTATCAGCATACCGGCGATCGAATCTCGGGAAAGTACTATACCGGTAGACAAAGGGAATTGTATACGGGATTGTTTGAATTCTCGACATCGTGGTTCATCCGATGAGATCATCGTGGAGCATGTGGGAGCCAACATGGGTATCCAGATCTCGCTATCGGTTATTGGCCGGAGAGTTGTCTCTGTCATGTCTACGTGTCTCCCGAACCCGTAGGGTCTACACACTTAAGGTTCGGTGACGCTAGAGTTGTAGAGATATTAGTATGCGGTTAACCGAAAGTTGTTCAGAGTCCTGGATGAGATCCCGGACGTCACGAGGAGTTCCGGAATGGTCCAGAGGTAAAGATATATATAGGAAGTCCAGTTTCGGCCACCGGGAGAGTTTCGGGGTCACCGGTATTGTACCAGGATCACCGGAAGGGTCCCGGGGGTCCACCGGGTGGGGCCACCTATCCTGGAGGGCCCCATGGGCTGAAGTGACGTGGGAACCAGCCCCTGGTGGGCTGGTGCGCCCCCCTTGGGCCTCCCTTGCACCTAGGGTTGGAAACCCTAAAGGGGTGGGGGCGCCTCCACCTGGCTTGGGGGCCAAGCCACCCCCTAGGCCGCCGCCCCTCCCATTAGATGGGATCTCTAGGGGTTGGCGCCCCCCAGGGACCCTATATATAGTGGAGGGGAGGGAGGGCAGCAGCACCCTAATCCCTGGTGCCTCCCTCCCTCCCGTGACACCTCTTCCTCCCCGCTTGCGCTTGGCGAAGCCCTGCCGGAATCCCGCTACTTCCACCACCACGCCGTCGTGCTGCTGGATCTCCATCAACTTCTCCTCCCCCATTGCTGGATCAAGAAGGAGGAGACATATCCACTCCATACGTGTGTTGAACGCGGAGGTGCCGTCCGTTCGGTGCTAGGATCATCGGTGATTTGGATCACGACGAGTACGACTCCATCATCCCCGTTCTCTTGAACGCTTCCGCTTAGCGATCTTCATGGGTATGAAGATGCACTCCCCCTCTCTCGTTGCTAGTATCTCCTAGAATGATCTTGGTGATGCGTAGAAAAATTTTAAATTTCTGCTACGATCCCCAACAGAATACTCATCCAAAGTACTCGCAAGCAAGGAGCTACACTACATATGCATTGGTATCAATGAAAGGGTTAGTATATGTGGACTGAACTGCAGAATGCCGGAATAAGAGTCACTCCAAAGTCACTAATACCAGAGAACAAATGAAGTGATCATTGTAGGGTACGAAACCACCTCAAAGTTATTATTTATGATTGATCTATTCAAGAGTCCGTAGTAAAATAACACGAAGCTATTCTTTCCGTTCAATCTATCATAGAGTTCATACTAGAATAACACCTTAAGGAACAAATAAACCAAAACCCTAATGTCACCTAGATACTCCAATGTCACCTCAAGTATCCGTGGGTATGATTATACGATATGCATCACACAATCTCAGATTCGTCTATTCAACCAACACAAAGAACTTCAAAGAGTGCCCCAAAGTTTCTACGGGAGAGTCAGGATGAAAACGTGTGCCAACCCCTATGCATAAGTTCACGAGGTCACGAAACTTGCAAGTTGATCACCAAAACATACATCAAGTGGATCACATGATATCCCATTGTCACCACAGATAAGCACATGCAAGACATACACAAAGTGTTCTCAAATCCTTGAAGACTCAATCCGATAAGATAACTTCAAAGGGAAAAATCAATCCATCACAAGAGAGTAGGGGGATAAACATCATAAGATCCAACTATAATAGCAAAGCTCGCAATACATCAAGATCGTGCCAAATCAAGAACACGAGAGAGAGAGAGATCAAACACATAGCTAGTAGTACATACCCTCAGCCCCAAGGGTGAATTACTCCCTCCTCGTCATGGAGAGCGCCGGGATGATGAAGATGGTCACTGAAGAGGGATTCCCCCCCTCCGGCAGGGTGCCGGAACAGGTCTAGATTGGTTTTCGGTGGCTACACAGGCTTGCAGCGGCGGAACTCCTGATCTAGGTTTCTTTCTGGAAGTTTGGGGTTATATAAGAGGTGTTGGCATCGGGGACAAGTCAGGGGGGTCTCCGAGGTGTCCACGAGGTAGGGGGCGCACCCAGGGGGGAAGGGTATGCCCCCACCCTCGTGGTGGCCTCGAGACTCTTCTGGCCCATCTCCGGTACTCCATGGGCTTCTTCTGGTCCAAAAATGATCTCCGTGAAATTTCAAGTCAATTGGACTCCGTTTGGTTTTCCTTTTCTGCGATACTCAAAAACAAGGAAAAACAGAAACTGGCACTGGGTTCTAGGTTATTAGGTTAGTCCCAAAAATCATATAAAATAGCATATAAATGCATAAAAACATCCAAGGTTGATAATATTATAGCATGGAACAATCAGAAATTATAGATACGTTGGAGACGTATCAAGCATCCCCAAGCTTAATTCCTGCTCGTCCTCGAGTAGGTAAATGATAAAAACATAATTTTTGATGTGCAATCCTACCTAACATATTTATCAATGTAATATTCTCTATTGTGGAAAGAATATTCAGATCCATAAGATTCAAGACAAAAGTTTAATATTGACATAAAAATAATAATACTTCAAACATACTAACAAAGTAATCATGTCTTCTCAAAATAACATGGCCAAAGAAAGCTATCCCTACAACATCATATAGTCTGGCTATGCTCTATCTTCATCACACAAAATATTTAAATCATGCACAACCCCGATGATAAGCCAAGCAATTGTTTCATACTTTTGATGTTCTCAAACTTTTTCAATCTTCACGCATTACATGAGCGTGAGCCATGGACATAGCACTATAGGTGGAATAGAATGGTGGTTGTGGAGAAGACAAAAAGGAGAAGATAGTCTCACATCAACTATGCGTATCAGTGGGATATGGAGATGATCATCAATAGATATCAATGTGAGTGAGTAGGGATTGCCATGCAACAGATGCACTAGAGCTATAAGTGTATGAAAGCTCAAAAAGAAACTAAGTGGGTGCGCATCCCACTCGCTTTCTCACGAAGACCTAGGGCATTTTGAGGAAGCCCATCATTGGAATATTCAAGCCAAGTTCTATAATGAAAGATTCGCACTAGTATATGAAAGTGACAACACATGATACTCTCTATCATGAAGATCATAGTGCTACTTTGAAGCACAAGTGTGGTAAAAGGATAGTAGCATTGCCCCTTCTCTCTTTTCTCTCATTTTTTTGTTTTTTGGGCCTTCTTCTTTTTTTGGGCTTTCTCGTTTTTTTTTCTTTTTTTTCGTCCAGAGTCTCATCCCGACTTGTGGGGGAATCATAGTCTTCATCATCCTTTCCTCACATGGGACAATGCTGTAATAATGATGATCATCACACTTTTATTTACTTACAACTCAAGAATTACAACTCGATACTTAGAACAAAATATGACTCTATGTGAATGCCTCCGGCGGTATACCGGGATGTGCAATGAATCAAGAGTGACATGTATGAAAGAATTATGAATGGTGGTTTTGCCAAAAATACGATGTCAACTACTTGATCATGCAAAGCAATAGGACAATGATGGAGCGTGTCATAATAAAACAAACGGTGAAAAGTTACAGGAACTATATCTCGGAATGGCTATGGAAATGCCATAATAGGTAGGTATGGTGGCTGTTTTGTGGAAGGTAAATAGTGGGTTTATGGTACCGGCGAAAGTTGCGCGGTACTAGAGAGGCTAGCAATGGTGGAAGGGTGAGAGTGCGTATAATCCATGGACTCAACATTAGTCATAAAGAACTCACATACTTATTGCAAAAATCTATTAGTTATCGAAACGAAGTACTACGCGCATGATCCTAGGGGGATAGATTGGTAGTAAAATACCATCATTCGTCCCCGACCGCCACTCATAAGGAAGACAATCAATAAATAAATCATGCTCCGACTTCATCACATAACGGTTCACCATACATGCACGCTACAGGAATCACCAACTTTAACACAAGTATTTCTCAAATTCACAACTACTCAACTAGCATGACTCTAATATCACCATCTTTATATCTCAAAACAATCATCAAGTATCAAACTTCTCATAGTATTCAATGCACTTTATATGGAAGTTTTTATTATACCCATCATGGATGCCTATCATATTAGGACTAATTTCATAACCAAAGCAAATTACCATGCTATTCTAAAAGAATCCCATAATAATATAAGTGAAGCAAGAGAGTTCATCTATTTCTTCAAAATAAAACCACCGCCGTGCTCTAAAAGGATATAAGTGAAGCACTTAGAGCAAATGACAAACTACTCCGAAAGATATAAGTGAAGATCAATGAGTAGTCGAATAATTATGCAACTATGTGAAGACTCTCCAGCATTTAATAATTTCAGATCTTGGTATTTTATTCAAACAGCAAGCAAAACAAAAGAAACTAAAATGACGCTCCAAGCAAAACACATATCATGTGGTGAATAAAAATATAGACTCGAGTAAAGTTACTGATGAATGAAGACGAAAGAGGGGATGCCATCTGGGGCATCCCCAAGCTTAGGCTCTTGGTTTTCCTTGAATGTTACCTTGGGGTGCCTTGGGAATCCCCAAGCTTAGGCTCTTTCCACTCCTTATTCCATAGTCCATCGAATCTTTACCCAAAACTTCAAAACTTCGCAACACAAAATTCAACAGAAAATCTCATGAGCTCCATTAGTATAAGAAAATAAATCACCACTTTTGGTACTGTTGTGAACTCATTATAAATTCATATTGGTGTAATATCTACTGTATTCCAACTTCTCTATGGTTCATACCCTCCAATACTACTCGTAGATTCATCTAAATAGGCAAACAACACAATGAAAACAGAATCTGTCAAAAACAGAACAGTCTGTAGTAATCTATATCATTCGAATACTTCTGTTACTCCAAAAATTCTGAAATAAATTTTTGGACCTGAGGAATTTTTCTATTAATGATCTGCAAAAATAATCAACCTAATCACACTCTCCAGTAAAAAATGGCAGCTCATCTCGTGAGCGCTAAAGTTTCTATTTTTTACAGCAAGATCACAAAGACTTCACCCAAGTCTCCCCAAAGGTTCTACTTGGCACAAACACCAATTAAAACATAAAACCACATATAAACATAGGCTAGATGAATTACTTATTTCTAAACAGGAAAAAAAGCAAAGAACAAAAATAAAATTGTGTTGCCTCCCAACAAGCGCTATCGTTTAACGCCCCTAGCTAGGGATGATGATTTCAATGATGCCCACATAAAAGATAAGAATTGAAACATAAAGAGAGCATCATGAAGAATATGACTAGCACATTTAAGTCTAACCCACTTCCTATACATAGGGATTTTGTGAGCAAACAACTTGTGGGAACAAGAATCAACTTGCATAGGAAGTTAAAACAAGCAAATCTTCAAGATTTTCAACACATAGAGAGGAAACTTGATATTATTGCAATTCCTACAAGCATATGTTCCTCCCTCATAATAATTTTCAGTAGCATAATGAATGAATTCAACAATATAACCATCACATAAAGCATTCTTTCCATGATCTACAAGCATAGAAAATTTACTACTCTCCACATAAGCAAGATTCTTCTCAATCGGAATAGTGGGAGTATCATAAAAAACTCGAATACTATAAATTGTTTCCACATTAAAAGAGTAATGCTCAGAAAGAGGGTAATCATAATCATGACAAGTTTTATAAATATAATCATCACTACTTTTTATAGCATAAGTGTCATCATAATAATCATCATAAGTAGCAACTTTGTTCTCATCATAATCAATTGAAACCTTTTCCAAGATAGTGGAATCATTACTAAATAAAGTCATGACCTCTCCAAATAAACTTTCATAATTGTCAAAATAAGATTCAACACCCTCCAAAATAGTGGGACCATTATTTCCTAAAGTTAACACTCTTCCAAACCCACTTTCATCAATATAACCATCATAAATAGGAGGCATGCTATCATCATAATAAATTTGCTCATCAAAACTTGGGAGACTAAATATATTATCTTCATTAAACATAGCATCCCCAAGCTTGGGACAAACATTAATTGCAGCAAATAAATTCTCAAACATGTCATTCTCATCCAACATAGCATCCCCAAGCTTGGGCCTTTTCATATCATAAGCATAATCACTCTCATCGTTAATAGTATGGATAGCACCAATAGTATAGCCATTATCATCATCACAATGAGTGATAGGAGCAACATCATTTGGGAGGGATACCTTTTATACTTTGCTTCTACGTCTTTTTCTTTTTCTTCTTCGCATCATGTGTGGGTTTAACCCTCTTTTTGGAGCTCCTTATTAATGAGATTGGTTGATAGAAGGCTCTTCCTCATTACCTAATTCATCATAAGAAAAAATAGGAGGATATTGGGGAATCTCTTCCCTTTCATTAGTATTCTCTTCATCTTCTAATTTTTTTCTTGACTTTATGTAATTGGCAATATAAGGATTTTCAATGCAATTCACCGCACAATACATATAAATTTCCTCTAGATCAAAATCCAGAACTTTATCAAGGGCAAATTCTGGAATACCTTAGTTATATGTTTCATTTCTACATAACCCAGAAGCAAACTAAGTTCATTATGATGTGCAAGGGAAATCAAGTCATCACAATTTTTGGACATGATTCGATCATGAAACAATTTGCATTGGATATTTAAATGATCACGTTCATTGCAAAGTTCACAAGGATGGCAAAGAAATTTGAAATCTTCAGCACAAGCATCTAGCCTCTCTTGCAACCATTTAGTTTCTAAATACTTATGCCTCTTGCAAAATCTATCTTCCCTATTTGGTGTGTACTTGCAGACTCTATGCACTCCACAAAAATTGACATGCTTATATGAGATATTTTCATCATGACTAGTGCAATCATCATTAGTACTATGGATATTCAAGGAGTTCGTACTAACAACATTGCAATCATGCTTATCATTCAAAGATTTAGTGCCAAACATTTTAATGCATTCTTTTTCTAGCATTTTGGCACAATTATCGGAATCCTTATTTTGATGAAATATATAAAAAAGATGAAGCATAGGAGGTACCCTCAATTCCAATTTTTTTATAATTTTCTTTTATAAACTAAACTAGTGATAAAACAAGAAACTAAAATATTCGATTGCAAGATCTAAAGATATACCTTCAAGCGCTAACCTCCCCGGCAACGGCGCCAGAAAAGAGCTTGATGTCTACTACACAACCTTCTTCTTGTAGACGTTGTTGGGCCTCCAAATGCAGAGGTTTGTAGGACATCAGCAAATTTCCCTCAAGTGGATGACCTAAGGTTTATCAATCCGTGGGAGGCGTAGGATGAAGATGGTCTCTCTCAAACAACCCTGCAACCAAATAACAAAGAGTCTCTTGTGTCCCCAACACACCCAATAAAATGGTAAATTGTATAGGTGCATTAGTTCGGCGAAGAGATGGTGATACAAGTGCAATATGGATGGTAGATAAAGGTTTTTGTAATCTGAAAATATAAAAACAGCAAGGTAGCAAGTGGTAAAAGTGAGCACAAACGGTATTGCAATGCTAGGAAACAAGGCCTAGGGTTCATACGTTCACTAGTGCAAGTTCTCTCAACAATAATAACATAATTGGATCATATAACTATCCCTCAACATGCAACAAAGAGTCACTCCAAAGTCACTAATAGCGGAGAACAAACAAAGAGATTATTGTAGGGTACGAAACCACCTCAAAGTTATCCTTTCTGATCGATCTATTCAAGAGTCCGTAGTAAAATAACACGAAGCTATTCTTTCCGTTCAATCTATCATAGAGTTCGTACTAGAATAACACCTTAAGACACAAATCAACCAAAACCCTAATGTCACCTAGATACTCCAATGTCACCTCAAGTATCCGTGGGTATGTTTATACGATATGCATCACACAATCTCAGATTCATCTATTCAACCAACACAAAGAACTTCAAAGAGTGCCCCAAAGTTTCTACCAGAGAGTCAAGACGAAAACGTGTGCCAACCCCTATGCATAAGTTCACGAGGTCACGGAACTCGCAAGTTGATCACCAAAACATACATCAAGTGGATCATGTGATATCCCATTGTCACCACAGATAAGCACATGCCAGATATACATCAAGTGTTCTCAAATCCTTAAAGACTCAGTCCGATAAGATAGCTTCAAAGGGAAAACTCAATTCATCACAAGAGAGTAGAGGGGGAGAAACATCATAAGATCCAACTATAATAGAAAACTCGCGATACATGAAGATCGTGCCAAATCAAGAACACGAGAGGGAGATCAAACACATAGCTACTGGTACATACCCTCAGCCCCAAGGGTGAACTACTCCCTCCTCGTCATGGAGAGCGCCGCGATGATGAAGATGGCCACCGGACAGGGATTCCCCCCTCCGGCAGGGTGCCGGAACGGGTCTGGATTGGTTTTAGGTGGCTATAGAGGCTTGCGGCGGTGGAAATCCCGATCTAGGTTTCTTTCTGGAAGTTTGGTGTTATATAAGAGGTGTTGGCGTCGGGGACAAGTCAGGGGGTCTCCGAGGTGGCCACAAGGTAGCGGGCGCGCCCCCACCCTCGTGGTGGCCTCGGGACTCTTCTGGCCCATCTCCGGTACTCCGTGGGCTTCTTTTGGTCCAAAAATGATCTTCGTGAAATTTCAGGTCAATTGGACTCCGTTTGGTTTTCCTTTTCTGCGATACTCAAAAACAAGAAAAAACAAAAACTAGCACTGGGCTCTAGGTTAATAGGTTAGTCCCAAAATCATATAAAATAGCATATAATTGCATATAAAACATCCAGGGTTGATAATATAATAGCATGGAACAATAAAAAATTATAGATACATTGGAGACGTATCATGCACCACATTTCCCAACACACTCAATCCCCTTTGGCCGGACACACCGTCCTAGGTCATGCCCGGCCTCGGAAGATCAACACATCACAACCCTACCTAGGCACAACAAAGAGGTCAAGACGCCAGTCTAAATCCTATGGCGCAGTGGTCTGGGCCCATCACCCATTCCACACCTGCACATTGCGAACATGGCCGACGAGCAGACCTAGCCTCCCTTATACAAGAGCAGGCATTCCAGTCCAACCCGGCGCGCGTCGCCCATTCGCTGATGTCAAGAAGGCTTCGGCTGATACCATGACGTCGAGTGCCCATAACTGTTCCCGCGTAGTTGGTTAGTGCGTATAGGACAATGGCCAGACTCATATCAAATACCAAGATCTCGTTAAGCGTATTAATTGAATTAACCGCAGATGTCAACTAGGGCCAGGCCCACCTCTCTCCTAGGTGGTCTCAACCTGCCCTGTCGCTCCGCCATAAAGATCCACCCAGAGGGCTGTCGGGACAAAGGTCCTTTCAGCCCCCAATCCGTGAATCACTCGCCGGTACTCTACGGGCCGACCCGTCTTTAGTCATCACATGTATCATGTATAAGATATATAATATATACCCGTGATCACCTCCCTAGTGATCACGACCTGATAGTATAGCATGGCAGACGGATAAGAAAGTAGGGTCACTGATGATAAACTAGCATCCTATACTAGGCCTTTAGGATTGCAGGTAAGGTGTCAATAACTGTAGCAACAATGATAGGCTATGCAATAGAATAGGATTAACCAAAAATGGTAACATGCTACACTACTCTAATGCAAGCAGTAGAGAGAAGAATAGGCGATATCTGGTGATCAAGGGGGGGGGGGGCTTGCCTGGTTGCTCTGGCAAGAAGGAGGGGTCATCTTCGATGTAGTCGAACACACAGACATCGGCAGCGGTCTCGGAGTCTACCGGAAATAAGTAACGAAGGGGAACACAATAAATAACAGAGCAATCAAATGTAACACCGAGCAATATGCGACAATACGTTGTGCTAGGGGTGACCTGACGTAGGGACAGGTGATACCGGTGAAGGGGGGAAACATCCGGAAAAGTATCCCCGGTGTTTTGCGTTTTCGGACAGATGAACCATAGGGGGAAAGTTGCATGTTCGCTATGCTAGGGATGTGTGGTGGACGAACGGGCTGCGTATTCGGATTCGTCTCGTCGTTCTGAGCAACTTCCATGTACAAAGTTTTTCCATCCGAGGTACGGTTTATTTTATATTAATTTTAAAAAGATTTAATCATTTTTAGAATTTATTTAATTATTATAGATCAACATTATCCAGAATAGTGTTTACTGACGTCATCATGACATCAGCAGTCAACTGTGACCGTTGACCGATCAAACTGACAGACGGGGTCCGTTTGTCATAGACTATTTAATCTAATTAGGGTTTAACTAATCTAATTATTATTTAATTAATTAACACTAGTCAATTAGGTTAATTAAACATAATTAATTAATTAACATATTTATTATTATTATTATTATTTATTAATCTTTTTTTAATAAACCGTTTTGGGGGGTGGGGCCCCACTGTCATAGGCCCTATGGGCCTTAACGGGCACGGGCATTCGGGTGCGGGCGAAAGGAGCTCCGGGGGCGGTCGAACCCGGGCGTTGCCGTGGGGCAGCGGCTGTATGACGGGGAGTGGCAGGGGCGAGCGCGCGCATGGCCGGCGAGGGCGGCGGCGGTGCGCGGGGAGTGGCTGGGAGAGCGGCCGCGGGGTGGGCGCGGCCTGGCGCCGGCACGGGCGGTGGAGGCGGGCGTGAGGAGCGGCGGTGGCCCGTGGCCGCGGGCGAGGTCAGGGGAGGCGGGGCACGGCGCGGGGTGGGGCTACGCGCGCGGCGATGCAGCGAGGCAAGCGGGCGAGCGAGCCGGAGGGGCGCGGGCGAGCGCGACAGGGGCGAAGGCGGCCGGCGCAAGGCGAGGTGGCCGCTATTGCGTGGCGGGCGGCGACTACGGGGCGGTGGCGGGTGGCTCGGGGAAGGGGCGGGGCCAGCGGCAGAGGCGGAGGAGGGTCGCGGTCGTGGCGGCACCGGCGACTGGCAGCAGCGACGGGCGCGAGATGGCCAGAGGGGCAACGAGGCGCGCGCGGGGCTGCGGGAGTGAGCACGACAAGGGGCAAGGTGGGGCTTGGCGGACGCGGGCGCGCACGGGCGATGGCCGCGGCGGGGCGCGGGAGCAGAGACGGCGGCGGACGGCGCACGGTGAGCACGCGGGGTGAGGGAGAAAGGAGGCCGGGGCCTCACCGCGGGGCTGTAGGTCACGAGGGAGTGGGGGTCGGGGTGGAAGATGGGGACACGTCACCGGCGAGGAGGAGAGGTCGAGGCGGCGGCGTTCGGTGACGACGTCGGCAAGGCAGAGGCCACGGGCGGGCGACGTGCGAGGGAGGAGGGGCGAGGAGGAGGTTCGGTGACGGGGCGGGGTGGCGTCGGTTGACGGCTCCGGGTGACGGCAGCGAGGGGCTCCGATGAGGTGGGCGTCGGGGGCACCTGGGTCTGGGCGGCGAGCGTTCAGCGCTCCCGATCTAGATCCTGAGGGGGGATCGGGGGAGTGGGGGAAGTGGGGGGGAACGGTTTAGGGTTTCGGTCGGGGGTGGGGGGTATGTAGGCGCGGCTAGGCCGGCCTGGTTGGCCCAGAGGCCAGCTGGGCCGAGGCCCAGCAGGGGGGGGTTCTCTTTTATTTTTGTTTGCTTTCTTTTTACCTTTTCATATTTTCTTTTATTCTGTTTTATTTTACTTTTTAAATTTATTTAGCTTTGTGAAAGAAGACAATAGCTCCTAGATTAATGTCTCAGAAGAAGAAATTGCCTTAAAAAATTTGGCGACTAAATAAACTAGTTTAACATTTGTTTATTATTTTAAAAGCATTCAAATAATTGTATTTGCTACTGTTTGTTTAGTTTAGTGCATTTAAACATTTTATGTTAATTTGGATTCATCACCATAATAAACTATGATTTATTTGCTACACTTCGAACATTTTAGACTAGACTTTTGAAAACTTTTCCTGTTTGACTTTATTTTAAATTTGAATTTCGAAACGGTTTTGAATCAAAGCGAGTTTAACAATAGTAATCGAGGTGACATGTCATCATTAGCAGAGGGTTACTGTAGCTTAATTATCCAGGTGTCAGAGTCTCTTTGATGATAGCTTTGCTTGATACGTGCAGAATGGAGTCTACGACAACCATGTAAATTTTTGTCATATTCCAATGGAGGAATCTCTGGCAATTTCCTGAAGGACATATGCCCTAGAGGCAAAAATAAAGTTGTTATTTATATTTCCTTATATCATGATAAATGTTTATTATTCATGCTATAATTGTATTAACCGGAAACTTAGTACATGTGTGAATACATAAACAAACAGAGTGTCCCTAGTATGCCTCTACTTTACTAGCTCGTTAATTAAAGATGGTTAAGTTTCCTGACCATAGACATGTGTTGTCATTTGATGAAGGGATCACATCGTTAGAGAATGATGTGATGGACAAGAACCATCCGTTAGCCTAACATTATGATCGTCTAGTTTTATTGCTATTGCTTTCTTCATGACTTATACATATTCCTCTGACTATGAGATTATGCAACTCCCGAAGACCGGAGGAACACCTTGTGTGCTATCAAACGTCACAACGTAACTGGGTGATTATAAAGACGCTCTAGAGGTGTCTGCGAAGGTGTTTGTTGAGTTGGCATAGATTGAGATTATGATTTGTCACTCCGTGTATCGGAGAGGTATATTTGGGACCTCTCGGTAATGCACATCACTATAAGCCTTGCAAGCAATGTGACTAATGATTTAGTTGTGGGATGATGCATTATAGAATGAGTAAAGAGACTTGTCGGTAATGAGATTGAACTAGGTATGATGATACCGACGATCGAATCTCGGGCAAGTAAGATACCGATGACAAAGGGAATGACGTATGTTGTTATGCGGTTTGACCGATAAAGATCTTCATAGAATATGTAGGAGCTAATATGAGCATCCAGGTTCCGCTATTGGTTATTGACCGGAGATGTGTCTCGGTCATGTCTACATAGTTCTCGAACCCGTAGGGTCCACACGCTTAACGTTCGATGACGATTTGTATTATGAGTTATGTGTTTTTGATGACCGAAGTTTGTTTGGAGTCCCGGATGAGATCACGGACATGACGAGGAGTATCTAAATGGTCGAGAGGTAAATATTGATATATTAGAAGGTTGTATACGGACACCGGAATGGTTTCGAAGAAGATCGGGGATTTTTTGGAGTAACTGGAGGTTGCCGGAACCACCCGGGAAAGTTATTGTGCCTAATGGGCCATACTAGAGGAGAGGAGGCAGGTCGCATGAGGTGGGGCGCGCCCACCTTCCCCCAATCTGAATTGGACAAGGGGAGGGGGCGCGGCCCCCCTCTTTCCTTCTCCCTCTCCCTCCTTTCCACTTTCCCCCCTATCCGTTGGAAGGAAAGGGGGGCTTAATCCTACTAGGTTTGGAGTCCTAGTAGGACTCCCCCCTTGGCACGCCTCCACCTTGGCCGGCCTCCTCCTCCCCCCTCCTTTATATATGTGGGAGGAGGGCACCCCAAAGGCACAACATCAATTGTCTTAGCCGTGTGCGGTGCCCCCCTCCATAGTTTACCACCTCCGTCATATTGTCGTAGTGCTTAGGTGAAGCCCTACGCGGATCACATCATCAACACCGTCACCACATCATCGTGCTGACGAAACTCTTCCTCGACCCTCTACTAGATCAAGAGCTCGAGGGACGTCATCATGCTAAATGTGTGCTGAACATGGAGGTGCCGTATGTTCGGTACTTGGATTGGTTGGATCGTGACACTAGTAGAAAACATGGCTTTGGTTCGAGCCTACCAAGCCCATTAGTCCCGGTTCAGTCACGAACCGGCACCCATGGGGGGCATACGTCCCAGTTCGTGCGCCCAGGGGCCCGGCCGGGCCTCGAGAGGCATTTGTCCTGGTTTATGTGCCCCCATTTATCCCAATTCTAGGCACGAACCGAGACCAATGAGCCTCGCTCCTGGCCCACAGCCATTGGTCCTGGTTCGTGCCTAGAATCGGGACAGAAGGGGGGCCTTTAGTCCCGGTTCCTGCCACAAACTGGGACAAATGAGTTGCCTATATATACCCCCTCGCCGGCGAGCAGAGCAGTCCACACTGCTCTGTTTTTTTGGCCGGCGAGGGGAGGGCATTTGGGTGCTCTAGCTCACCTCCTATGCACATGAGATGTTCGATGAAATGCCCGAGCCACGCTAGTTAAGTTTTCTCCTCTTGAAGCTCAATGTCTGAGCTCCATTTTTCCCGAGATTTGTCTAGGTTTAGCGGTCCGTCACGCCCCATCCCCGTCTTCACCACCGTCGATCGCCCGCGCCGTTCTCATCGCCGGCACCATCGTGGTGAGCCTCTTGTTCTTATCTTCTTTCTGAAATAAAAAATTTCTTACTTTAGATAGATATTTGTATAATTTTCTTACTTTTGACACACATAATTATATATAATGCACGGAGATGAACCGGCAATGGATGCACGGTGACAGACACACCTCCAAGTACAATAAGGGCCTGCATAATTTTTTTAAAGTGGCTGAGGCAAACAAGCAGAATGGTTTTATGTGTTGTCCATGCCCTATTTGTGGGAATACGAAGTCTTACTCTAACCGGAAAATCCTTCACACCCACCTGCTTTATAAGGGTTTCATGCCACACTATAATGTTTGGACGAGGCACGGAGAAATAGGGGTTATGATGGAAGACAACGAAGAAGAGGACGATAACAACTATGTGCCCCCTGAATACGGTGATGCTGCAACGGGGGAAGCAGGTGAAGATCAAGAGGAAGCAGACGATGTGCCCAATGATGATGATCTCCGCCGGGTCATAGTCGATGCAAGGACGCAATGCGAAAGTCAAAAGGAGAAGCTGAAGTTCGATCGCATGTTAGAGGTTCACAAAAAGGGTTGTACCCCAATTGCGAAGATGGCAACACAAAGCTCGGTACCGTACTGGAATTGCTGTAGTGGAAGGCAGAGAATGCTGTGCCTGACAAAGTATTTGAGAAGCTACTGAAAATATTGAAGAAGAAGCTTACAAAGGATACAAATTGCACGACATTACGTACGTAGCAAAGAAGGTCGTATGCCCTCTAGGATTGGAGGTGCAGAAGATACATGCATGCCCTAATGACTGCATCCTTTACCGCAGTGCGTCCGAGGATTTGAACGCATGCCCGGTATGTGGTGCATTGCGGTATAAGATCAGACGAGATGACCCTGGTGATATTGACGGCGAGCCCCCAGGAAGTGGGTTCATGCGAAGGTGATGTGGTATGCTCCTATAATACCACGGTTGAAATGTATGTTCAGAAACGAAGAGCGTGCCAAGTTGATGCGATGGCACAGAGAGGGCCGTAAGAAAGACGAGAAGTTGAGAGCACCCGCTGACGGGTCGTAGTGGAGAAAAATCGAGAGAAAGTACTGGGCTGAGTTTGCATCTGACCCAATGAACGTATGGTTTGGTTTAAGCGTGGCTGGCATTAATCCTTTCGGGGAGCAGAGCAGCAATCACAGCACCTAGCCCGTGACTCTATGTATGTATAACCTTCCTCCTTGGATGTGCATGAAGTGGAAGTTCATTATGATGCCAGTTCTCATCCAAGGCCCTAAGCAACCCGGCAACGACATTGATGTGTACCTAAGGCCATTAGTTGAAAAACTTTTACAGCTGTGGAATGGAAACGGTGTACGTGTGAGGGATGAGCACAAACAGTAGGAATTTAACCTGCACGCGTTGCTGTTTGTAACCATCAACAATTAGCCCACTCTCAGTAACCTTTCAAGACAGTCAAACAAGGGATACCACGCATGCACACACTGTTTAGCTGACACCGAAAGTATATACCTGGACAAATGCAGGAAGAATGTGTACATGGGCCATCGTCGATTTCTTCCGACCAACCATCAATGTCGAAAGAAAGGCAAGCATTTCAAAGGCGAGGCGGATCACCGGAAGAAGCCCGCCATGCATAACGGTGATGACGTACTTGCTATGGTCAATGATTTACACGTAATCTTTGGAAAGGGTCCCGACGGACTAGCTGTTCCGAATGACGCTGAGGGACGCGCACCCATGTGGAAGAAGAAATCTATATTTTGGGACCTACCCTACTGGAAAGTCCTAGAGGTCCGCTCTTCAATCGACGTGATGCACGTGGTGTAGAACCTTTGCATGAACCTGCTAGGCTTCTTGGGCGTGTATGGGAAGACAAAAGATACACCTGAGGCATGGGAGGACCTGCAATGTTTGCACGAAAAAGACGGCATGCCTCCAAAGCAGTATGAAGGTCCTGCCAGTTACGCTCTTACCAAAGAAGAGAAGGAAATCTTCTTTGAATGCCTGCTCAGTATGAAGGCCCCGACTGTCTTCTCATCGAATATAAAGGGAATAATAAATATGTCAGAGAAAAAGTTCCAGAACCAAAAGTCTCATGACTGCCATGTGATTATGACGCAATTGCTTCCGGTTGCATTGAGGGGGCTTCTACCAGGAAACGTCTGATTAGCCATTGTGAAGCTACCTGCATTCCTCAATGCAATCTCTCAAAAGGTGATCGATCCAGAAATCATACCAAGGCTAAGGAGTGATGTGGCGCAATGTCTTGTCAGTTCCGAGCTGGTGTTCCCACCATCCTTCTTCTATATCATGACGCACGTCCTAGTTCGTCTAGTCGACGAGATTGTCATTCTAGGGCCCGTATTTCTACACAATATGTTCCCCTTGGAGAGGTTCATGGGAGTCCTAAAGAAATATGTCCGTAAGTGCGCTAGGCCAGAAGGAAGCATCTGCATGGGCCATCAAACAGAGGATGTCATTGGGCTTTGTGTTGACTTCATTCCTAGCCTTAAGAAGATAGGTCTCCCTAAATCACGGTATGAGGGGAGAATGACTGGAAAAGGCATGCTTGGAGGGGACTCAATAATATGCAGGGACGGTCATTCTTGGTCTCAAGCACACTACACAGTCCTATAGAACTCTACCTTGGTGACCCCGTATGTCGATGAACACAAGAACAGTCTGCGACCCAAACACCCGGAGCAGTGTGACGAGTGGATTACATGTGAACACATCAGGAGGTGACAACACTGTTTGTGATGAGCTGTACTCGTTGTCCAGGGGACCATCTTCGACTGTATTGACTTACAAAGGATACGAGATGAATGGGAATACATTTTACACGATCGCCCAAGATCAAAAGAGAACCAACCAAAACAGCGGTGTCCGCTTTGATGTAGCAACCGAGAGGGTAAAGGACACATATTATGGTTACATAGTGGACATATGGGAACTTGACTACGGACATGATTTTAAGGTCCCTTTGTTTAAGTGCAAATGGGTCAATATGTCAGGAGGCGGGGTACAGGTAGACCCACAGTACGGAATGACAACAGTGAATCTGAACAATCTTGGGTACACTGACGAACCATTCGTCCTAGCCAATGATGTGGCACAGGTTATCTATGTGAAGGGCATGTCTACCAAACCAAGAAAAAGAAAAGATAAGGAAGCTAATACATCATACGATGAGCCAAAGCGCCACATAGTTTTTTAGGAAAAAGGGACATCATGGGAGTGAAGGGCAAGACAGACATGTCTGAAGATTATGAAAAGTTTCATAAAATTCCTCCCTTCAAAGTCAAGGCTGACCCAAGCATCCTGATAAACGATGAAGATTATCCATGGTTACGACGCAATAAGCAAAGGACACAACCGAAGAAAAAGTGAAGGCTTTCTCTCCACAACTATTGTGGTGATACCATGCCAACTTTCAACCTTTTCCCAGTTCATTTGAAATGCTTATTGTAACAGACGAGTTTCCGTATGAAACCTTGATATCTTGAAATAGATTGTCCGTTTTGTACACGAAGTGCATCCAGTTTTTGCCGTAACCCTCCCAACTTTACAGCACATGCTATGTGAGTGAAATGATGATACCATGCCAACTTTCAACCTTTTCGTAGTTCATTTGAAATGCTTTTCAATTTTAGGGTCTTATAGCCCAAAAAAATCAGTAAATGCATGAAAAATAACAAATGAAGTCAGAAAGGGTTGAAAATTGATGATGTGGCTTTGAATGTAGCATTTTGAACACACAAGAAGTCCGGAGTTGTAATAAGTTATTAAAAATAAAAGAGAGGCGCAATGCTCACCTGCACGTTGCTTACCTTTTATAAACCTCTAGTATTATTGAAACTAAAATTATATAGAATTTATGCAACTAAAATTATCAAAGCATTTTCTGTTCAAAACATTAAAAGCAAAAGGAATTTTCATAAAAAACTTTTTTGTTAGAAACTTTAATAGCAAAAATAATTATCATAAAGATTTCTTTTGTTAGAAATTAAATTGGAAAATTAATGGCACTAACAGAAAGTTTATCATTTTTATTACCTAAAACCAAAAAGAATAATTGAAAAACTAGTAAGTATTTTGCTGTAAGTAGAAACAAAATAAAATAAATAAAACAAAAAAAGAAAGCAAAAAAACTAGAAAAAATAATGGCACTAACAGAAAGTTTATAATTTTTATTACCTAAAACCAAAAAGAATAACTAAAAAACTAGTAAGTATTTTGCTGTAAGTAGAAGCAAAATAAAATAAATAAAAACAAAAAAAGCAAAAAAAACTGGAAAAAATAATTAAAAGTGCCACCTACCAGGGCCACCACGACCTGCATATGACTAGAAACCACTTATTAGGGCCAGGATGCAGGCCCGCAATAGGCCCAATAGGCCCACAAGCACAGAGAGTGGATTTAGGTTCGTAAGCCTGCAGCAGAGAGGAGCTCGAAGTGGTTGGCTCGGCAGGGCTTATAAACCACTCCGAGCCACTCTCGGCAAGCGAGGTGGGACTAAACATAGCACCGTACCGCGCCAGCATACGACCTTAGGTCCCGGTTGGTGCCACCAACCGCGACTAATGGGGGGCATTGGTACCAGTTGGTGGCACCAACCAGGACCAATGACCTTCTTTGGTCCCGGTTTGTGCCACCAACCGGGACCAAACGGTTCATTTGTCCCGGTTGGTTCCATGAACCGGGACCAGAGCTCTGGCTATATATACATCACTTGTCAAAATTTTCATTTAGTTCCTCCCCGACGATGCCGATGACACATCGACGCCGCCAGGCTGCCTCAACGCCGTCCGCCGTCCCTGCCACCCCTGCCGTCGCTCGTGCCTCGTCCTCGCCGTCGCCCTCACCAACCCCGCGCGCCCCAGCCCCGGCCCGCCCCTGCCTCGCCCCCGAGCGCGCCGGCCAGCCGCGCCCCTGCCCCGGCCAGCCCCCACCGTTGCCGTCGCCGTGCCGTCGCCGCCCCCGCTGTCGCCCTCGCCGTGCCCTTACCGCCCCCGCCGTCGCTGTGCGCCCCCGCTGTGAGCCGCTGCCTCTATGATATTTTTTCTTCTTCTCCTCTATTCCTTTCTTCTTCTCCTCTTCTTTTCTTCTTCTTTTTTCTTCGATCTTCTCCTCTGCTCCTTTCTTCTTCTCCTCTTTTTTTCTTCTTCATCCTCTTCTTAATTTTTATCAGGTATGTCTTTGTTGATATACCCCCTCCTCGATAACTTCAACATGAGGGGGGGTCTATAAATAATGGAACTAGTTACACTAGTTTATTTTTAGTAAGTACTACTTTATTTTATTTATAATAAGTATTTAGTAGTTGAACTAGTTGATTTAATAAAACTACTTTATTTTACTATAGAAGTAGTTTATTTTTAGTAAGTACTACTTTATTTTATTTATAGTAAGTGTTTAGTAGTTGAACTAGTTGATTTAATAAAACTACTTTATTTTACTGTAGAAGTAGTTTATTTTTAGTAAGTACTACTTTATTTTACTATATAAGTAGTTTATTTTTAGTAAGTACTACTTTATTTTATTTATATTAAGTGCTTAGTACTTGAACTAGTTGATTTAATAAAACTATTTTATTTTACTATATATAGAAGTTGTTTATTTTTAGCAAGAAAATTAATAGAACTAGTTTATTCTTTTAGTTCAAGCAATTATTCCCGCATCGACGACGTCGACGATGCCTATCCCACATCCTCGTCGTTGACTCGGCGGAGGAGGCCAGCTTGATCAGAGGGGCCATGTCCGGGACTGGGCTCCGCCGGGCTGGTATTGGGAGGTGCTACCTTCCGGGGGGCGTAGGTTGGTGAGGAGCCAGCCCATCGTTGACCCGATCCTTGTTTGGTGGCGGTCGCATGGGCCAGTGATGTTGCCAAGGCTTTGCTACCTCTTGAGCACTTGCGTTGGTTTTCTCTTGAAGAGGAAAGGGTGGTGCAGCAAAGTAGCGTAAGTATTTCCCTCAGTTTTTGAGAACGAAGGTATCAATCCAGTAGGAGGCTACGCGCCAGTCCCTCGCACCTACACAAAACAAATAAATCCTCGTAACCAACGCGATAAGGGTTTGTCAATCCCTACACGGTCACTTACGAGAATGAGATCTAATAGATACGATAAGATAATACTTTTGGTATTTTTATGATAAAGATGCAAAGTAAAATAAAAGCAATGAAAATAACTAAGTATTGGAAGATTAATATGATGAAGATAGACCTGGGGGCCATAGGTTTCACTAGTGGCTTCTCTCAAGAGCATAAGTATTTTACGGTGGGTGAACAAATTACTGTTGAGCAATTGACATAATTGAGCATAGTTATGAGAATATCTAGGTACGATCATGTATATAGGCATCACGTCCAAGACAAGTAGACCGACTCCTGCCTGCATCTACTACTATTACTCCACACATCGACCACTATCCATCATGCATCTAAAGTATTAAGTTCAAGAGAACAGAGTAACACTTTAAGCAAGATGACATGATGTGGAGGGATAAACTCATGCAATATGATGAAAACCCCGTCTTGTTATCCTCGATGGCAACGATACAATACGTGCCTTGCTGCCCCTACTGTCACTAGGAAAGGACCCCGCAAGATTGAACCCAAAGCTAAGCACTTCTCCCACTGCAAGAAAGATCAATCTAGTAGGCCAAACCAAACTGATAATTTGAAGAGACTTGCAAAGATAACCAATCATACATAAAAGAATTCAGAGAAGATTCAAATATTATTCATAGATAAACTTGATCATAAACCCACAATTCATCGGTCTCAACAAACACACCGCAAAAGAAGATTACATCGAATATATCTCCACAAGAGAGGGGGAGAACTTTGTATTGAGATCCAAAAAGAGAGAAGAAGCCATCTAGCTAATAACTATGGACCCGAAGGCCTGAGGTAAACTACTCACACTTCATCGGAGAGGCTATGGTGTTGATGTAGAAGCCCTCCGTGATCGATGCCCCCTCCGGCGGAGCTCTGGAACAGGCCGCAAGATGGAATCTCGTGGATACAGAAAGTTGCGGCGGTGGAATTAGGGTTTTGGCTCCGTATTTGATCGTTTGGGGGTACGTAGGTATATATAGGAGGAAGGACTACGCCGGTGGAGCAACAGGGGCCCACAAGGGTGGAGGGCCCGCCTGGGGGTAGGCGCGCCCCTTACCTCGTGGCCTCCCTATTGGTTGCTTGACGTAGGGTCCAAGTCTCCTGGATCTTGTTCGTTCCAAAAATCACGTTCCCGAAGGTTTCATTCCGTTTGGACTCCATTTGATATTCCTTTTCTTTGAAACCCTAAAATAGGCAAAAACAGCAATTCTGGGCTGGGCCTCCGGTTAATAGGTTAGTCCCAAAAATAATATAAAAGTGTACAATAAAGCCCAATAATGTCCAAAACAGAAGATAATATAGCATGGAGCAATCAAAAATTATAGATATGTTGGAGACATATCAAGCATCTCCAAGCTTAATTCCTACTCGTCCTCGAGTAGGTAAATGATAAAAACAGAATTTTTGATGTGGAATGCTACTTGGCATAATTTCAATGTAATTCTTCTTGATTGTGGTATGAATATTCAGATCCGAAAGATTCAAGATAAAAGTTTAATGTTGACATAAAAATAATAATACTTCAAGCATACTATCTAAGCAATTATGTCTCTTCAAAATAACATGGCCAAAGAAAGTTATGCCTACAAAATCATATAGTCTGGCTATGCTCTATCTTCACCATACAAAGTATTTAAATCATGCACAACCCTGATGACAAGCCAAGCAATTGTTTCATACTTTTGACATTCTCAAACTTTTTCAATCTTCACGCAATACATGAGCGTGAGCCATGGACATAGCACTTTAGGTGGAATAGAATGGTGGTTGTGGAGGAGACAAAAAGGGAGAAGATAGTCTCACATCAACTAGGCGTATCAACGGGCTATGGAGATGCCCATCAATAGATATTAATGTGAGTGAGTAGGGATTGCCATGCAACGGATGCACTAGAGCTATAAGTATATGAAAGCTCAAAAAGAAACTAAGTGGGTGTGCATCCAACTTGCTTGCTCACGAAGACCTAGGGCATTTTTAGGAAGCCCATCATTGGAATATGCAAGCCAAGTTCTATAATGAAAAATTCCCACCAGTATATGAAAGTGATAACATAGGAGACTATTATGAAGATCATGGTGCTACTTTGAAGCACAAGTGTGGTAAAAGGATAGTAGCATTGTCCCTTCTCTCCTTTTCTCTCATTTTTTTTTATTATTTGGGCCTTTTCTATTTTTTATGGGCTCTTTTTTTTCGTCCGGAGTCTCATCCCGACTTGTGGGGGAATCATAGTCTCCATCATCCTTTCCTCAATGGGACAATGCTCTAATAATGATGATCATCACACTTTTATTTTCTTACTACTCAAGAATTACAACTCGATACTTAGAACAAGATATGACTCTATATGAATGCCTCCGGCGGTGTACCGGGATATGCAATGACTCATGAGCGACATGTATGAAAGAATTATGAATGGTGGCTTTGCCACAAATACAATGTCAACTACATGATCTTGCAAAGCAATATGACAATGATGGAGCGTGTCATAGTAAACGGAACGGTGGAAAGTTGCATGGCAATATATCTCGGAATGGCTGTGGAAATGCCATGATAGGTAGGTATGGTGGCTGCTTTGTGGAAGGTATATGGTGGGTGTATGATACCAAAAAAAGGTGCGCGGTATTAGAGAGGCTAGCAATGTTGGAAGGGTGAGAGTGCGAATGATCCATGGACTCAACATTAGTCATAAAGAACTCATATAATTATTGCAAAAATCCAAGTTATCAAAGCAAAGTATTACGCGCATGCTCCTAGGGGGATAGATTGGTAGGAAAAGACCATTGCTCGTCCCCGACCGCCACTCATAAGGAAGACAATCAATAAATAAATTATGCTCCGACTTCATCACATAACGGTTCACCATACGTGCATGCTACGGGAATCACAAACTTTAACACAAGTATTTCTCAAATTCACAACTACTCAACTAGCATGACTCTAATATCACCATCTCCATGTCTCAAAACAATTATCAAGTATCAAACTTCTCATAGTATTCAACACACTCATAAGAGAATTTTATTATTAATCTTGTATACCTAGCATATTAGGACTATTTAAGCAAATTACCATGCTATTTAAGACTCTCAAAATAATCTAAGTGAAGCATGAGATATCAATAGTTTCTATAAAACAAATCCACCACCGTGCTCTAAAAGATATAAGTGAAGTACTAGAGCAAAACTATATAACTCAAAAGATATAAGTGAAGCACATAGAGTATTCTAATATTTTCCGAATCATGTGTCTCTCTCTCAAAAGGTGTGTACAGAAAAGATGATTGTGGTAAACTAAAAAGCAAAGACTCAAATCATACAAGATGCTCCAAGCAAAACACATATCATGTGGTGAATAAAAATATAGCTCCAAGTAAAGTTACCGATAGAAGTAGACGAAAGAGGGGATGCCTTCCGGGGCATCCCCAAGCTTTGGCTTTTTGGTCTCCTTAGATTATCTTGGGGGTGCCATGTTCATCCCCAAGATTAGGCTCTTGCCACTCCTTGTTCCATAATCCATCAAATCCTTACCCAAAACTTGAAAACTTCACAACACAAAACTTAAAGTAGAAAATCTCGTGAGCTCCATTAGCGAAAGAAAACGAAAGACCACTTCAAGGTACTGTAATGAACTCATTATTTATTTATATTGGTGTTAAACCTACTATATTCCAACTTCTCCATGGTTTATAAACTATTTTACTAGCCATAGATTCATCAAAATAAGCAAACAACACACGAAAAACAGAATCTGTCAAAAACAGAACAGTCTGTAGTAATCTGTAGCTAGCGTAAGATCTGGAATCCCAAATATTCGAAAATAAAATGATGGACGTGAGGAATTTATCTATTAATCATCTGCAAAAATAATTAACTAAATATCACTTTTCAAATAAAAATGGCAGCAGTTCTCGTGAGCGCTAAAGTTTCTATTTTTTAAAGCAAGATTAACAAGACTTTCCCCAAGTCTTCCCAACGGTTCTACTTGGCACAAACACTAATTAAACACAAAAAACACAACAAAAACAGAGGCTAGATAAATTATTTATTACTAAACAGGATCAAAAATCAAGGTATAAAAATAAAATTGGGTTGCCTCCCAACAAGCGCTATCGCTTAAAGGCCCTTGCTAGGCATAAAAGGCAAAGATAGATCTAGGTATTGCCATCTTTGGTAGGCAATCCATAGTTGGATCTAATAATAGATTCATAAGGTAATTTAATTTTCTTTCTAGGGAAGTGTTCCATGCCTTTCCTTAACGGAAATTGGAATCTAATATTTTCTTCCTTCATATCAATACTTGCACCAACCGTTCTAAGGAAAGGTCTACCAAGAATAATAGGACATGAAGGATTGCAATCTATATTAAGAAGGATAAAATATTCGGGCACATAGTTCCTATTTGCAACAATAAGAACATCATTAATTCTTCCCATAGGTTTCTTAATAGTGGAATCCGCAAGGTGCAAGTTTAAAGAGCAATCATCAATATCACAGAAATTAACCTAACAAATCACACAAAGTCTTTGGAATCGTGGAAACACTAGCACCCAAATCACACAAAGCATAGCATTCATGATCTTTAATTTTAATTTTAATAGTTGGTTCCCACTCATCATAAAGTTTTCTAGGGATAGAAACTTCCAACTCAAGTTTTTCTTATAAGATTGCATCAAAGCATCAACGATATGTTTGGTAAACGCTTTATTTTGACTAAAAGCATGAGGACAATTTAGAACGGATTGCAACAAGGAAATACAATCTATCTAAGAGAAGCTATCATAATTAAATTCCTTGAAATCCAAAATAGTAGGTTCATTAACATCTAGAGTTTTGATCTCTTCAATCCCACTTTTATCAAATTTAGCATCAAGATCTAAAAACTCTGAATTTTTGGAACACCTTCTAGGTAAAGGTGGATCATATTCGGTCCCATCATTATCAAGATTCATATTGCAAAACAAAGATTTAATAGGGGACACATCAATAACTTTTAGATCTTCATCTTTATTATCATGGAAACTAGAAGAACACGCTCTTATAAAGGAATCTTTCTTAGCACGCATCCTAGCGGCTCTTTCTTTGCAATCATCAATGGAAATTCTCATGGCTTTGAGAGACTCATTGATATCATGCTTAGGTGGAATAGATCTAAGTTTCAAAGAATCAACATCAAGAGAAATTCTATCAACGTTCCTAGCCAACTCATCAATCTTAAGAAATCTTTCTTCAATCAAAGCATTGGAATTCTTTTGCGAAGTAATAAATTCTTTTATATTATATTCAAAATCAGAGGGCATCTGATTAAAATTTCCATAAGAATTGTTGTAGGAATTACCATAATTATTAGAGGAATTGCTAGGATAAGGCCTAGGATTAAAGTTTCCTCTATACGCGTTGTTACGAAAATTGTTCCTACCAACAAAATTCACATCCATAGATTCATTATTATTCTCAATCAAAGTAGACAAAGGCATATCATTAGGATCAGAAGAAACACTCTTATTAGCAAATAATTTCATAACTTCATCCATCTTTCCACTCAAAACATTAATTTCTTCTATCGCATGCACCTTTTTATTAGTAGATATTTTAGTGTGCCATTGAGAATAATTAACCATAATATTATCTAGGAGTTTAGTAGCTTCTCCTAAAGTGATTTCCATAAAAGTGCCTCCCGCGGCCGAATCTAAAATATTTCTAGAAGCAAAATTCAATCTGGCATAAATTTTTTGTATAATCATCCACAAATTCAAACCATGTGTTGGGCAATTACGTATCATCAATTCCATCCTCTCCCAAGCTTGTGCAACATGTTCATGATCAAGTTGCTTAAAATTCATAATATCATTTCTAAGAGAGATAATCTTAGCGAGAGGAAAATACTTAGAGATAAAAGCATCTTTGCACTTATTCCAAGAATCAATACTATTTTTAGGCAAAGATGGAAACCAAGCTTTAGCACAATCTCTAAGCAAAAAAGGAAATAGCTTCAATTTAACAATATCATTATCAACATCTTTCTTATTTTGCATGTCACGCAAATCAACGAAGCTATTTAGATGGGTAGTGGCATCTTCACTAGGAAGGCAGGAAAACGGATCTTTCATGACAAGATTCAGCAAGGCAGCATTAATTTCACAAGATTCAGCATCGGTAAGAGGAGCAATCGGAGTGCTAATAAAATCATTGTTGTTGGTATTGGTAAAGTCACACAATTTAGTGTTATCTAGAGCCATCGTGACAAGCAAGCAAGCCAACACACAAGCAAACGAGGAACGTGCAAAAAGAGGCAAATAGAGAAAGAGAGGGACGATAGAGAGAGAGAGAGGCCGAATAAAACAACAAGGGTGAAGTGGGGGAGAGGAAAACGAGAGGCAAATGGCAAATAATGTAATGCGGGAGATAAGTGTTTGAGATGGGTACTTGGTATGTTGACTTTTGCGTAGACCTCCCCGGCAATGGTGCCAGAAATCCTTCTTGCTACCTCTTGAGCACTTGCGTTGGTTTTCCCTTGAAGAGGAAAGGGTGGTACAGTAAAGTAGCGTAAGTATTTCCCTCAGTTTTTGAGAACCAAGGTATCAATCCAGTAGGAGGCTACGCACGAGTCCCTCGCACGTACACAAAACCAATAAATCCTCGCAACCAACGCGATAAGGGTTTGTCAATCCCTACACGGTCACGTACGAGAGTGAGATCTGATAGATATGATAAGAAAATATTTTTGGTATCGTTTTGATAAAGATGCAAAGTAAAATAAAAGCAATGAAGATAACTCAGTATTGGAAGATTAATATGATGAAGATAGACCCGGGGGCCATACGTTTCACTAGTGGCTTCTCTCAAGAGCATAAGTATTTTACGGTGGGTGAACAAATTACTGTTGAGCAATTGACAGAATTGAGCATAGTTATGTGAATATCTAGGTATGATCATGTATATAGGCATCACGTCCAAGACAAGTAGACCGACTCCTGCGTGCATCTACTACTATTAGTCCACACATCGACCCCTATCCAGCATGCATCTAGAGTATTAAGTTCAAGAGAACAGAGTAACGCTTTAAGAAAGATGACATGATGTAGAGGGATAAACTCATGCAATATGAAATAAACCCCATCTTGTTATCCTCGATGGCAACAATACAATACGTGCCTTGCTGCCCCTACTGTCACTGGGAAAGGACACCGCAAGATTGAACCGAAAGCTAAGCACTTCTCCCATTGCAAGAAAGATCAATCTAGTAGGCCAAACCAAACTGATAATTCTAAGAGACTTGCAAACATAACCAATCATACATAAAAGAATTCAGAGAAGATTCAAATATTGTTCATACATAAACTTGATCATAAACCCACAATTCATCGGTCTCAACAAACACACCGCAAAAGAAGATTACATCGAATAGATCTCCACAAGAGAGGGGGAGAACTTTGTATTGAGATCCAAAAAGCGAGAAGAAGCCATCTAGCTAATAACTATGGACCCGAAGGTCCGAGGTAAACTACTCACACTTCATCGGAGAGGCTATGGTGTTGATGTACAAGCCCTCCGTGATCGATGCCCCCTCCGGCTGGGATCCGGAACAGGCCCTAAGATGGGATCTCGAGGATACAGAAAGTTGCGGCGGTGGAATTAGGGTTTTGGCTCCGTATTTGATCGTTTGGGGTACGTAGGTATATATAGGAGGAAGGAGTACGTCGATGGAGCAACAGGGGGCCCACGAGGGTGGAGGGCGCGCCTGGGGTGGGGGTAGGCGTGCCCCCTACCTCGTGGCCTCCCTGTTGGTTGCTTGACGTAGGGTCCAAGTCTCCTGGATTTGGTTCGTTCCAAAAATCACGTTCCTGAAGGTTTCATTCCGTTTGGACTCCGCTTGATATTCCTTTTCTTCGAAACCCTAAAATAGGCAAAAAACAACAATTCTGGTCTGGGCCTCCGGTGAATAGGTTAGTCCCGAAAATAATATAAAAGTGGATAATAAAGCCCAATAATGTCCAAAACAGAAGATAATATAGCATGCAGCAATGAAAAATTACAGATACGTTGGAGACGTATGAGGCTTCCAGACACCGCAGAGGTGGTACGTCACCATGTCAGCGAGGAGGACGAGCACGTCCGTCGCTACATGGTTGCATTGGAGGGCAGGTTTGACAATACCTGGCAGGTACTTCAGGGATCTCACTGGAGCTATGATCCTATGATGGTTCCTTCTCTTTGGGTGTCCACCGCCCGCGCCGATACCCGTCGGGCGCTACGGTTCTAGCTAGCTGTATTAGCGATGCTATATGTATGATAGTATTCGAGGTGTATTAGTGATAATATTCGACGATGTACGGATGCAAGAGATGATGTAGTTTTGCTTATAATTGAATGCATGCTAATTTGAATACTACTTTATTTTATGATTTGGTTTTGCTTATTGAATGCTCAAATTGGAAAAGTACTCCTACTTTGAATGCTAAAATTGCAGAGCACTATGCAAGCCGTATGCATTTGATTAGTTGATAGCTTATATGGTTTTTGTTTTTGCAGAAATCTAGGAGCCCCTCCATCATCCCCGCCGTCGTCCCCGTCACCGACCCCCTCCAACCTTGAGGTGAGACCAGCGAAATCTCCATGTCAATATGATTCCTATAAGATATTTGTAAATGTTTTTGCTCATATATTCAACCATTCAAATGTAATGGCCATCAAGTTTGAATGCTCATATGATGTAGATAAAAACATGTATATTTCTGTCGAGTCTCCACCATATATGAGAGGACGAAGAATCCCGACTGCTGTCGTGGGGGTAGCTTCTCCTTCGTTCCTGTGTGCTAGACAATTTGGTGTAATGCACTCGGGAACGAAAGGAGGAGCTACCATCACCGACAGTCGCAATGTCAGAGATGAATAATAATGATCTAATTTAGGTTTTTTAGTACATATATTTAATTGTAAGTTTAATATTTGAATTATGAACATAGGAAATGTCGTACTCAGACGACGAAAGTCTCCCGAGGGAGTGCGATTGGTGCCACGACGACCGAGGTCTGTGTGACATGCCTCACATGGACGAAGATCGGCGCTTCAGCATTAAGCTGGAGGAGACCTTCGATGTTGAAACTGTACGTAACGACGACAGGTGTTTTTTTCGTAATTAAGCACGACTTCAACTATTTCAATGTGTAATTTTCATCTTTTACAATTCGACTAGCTTATGCCATGCCATGCAAGACGCTATGTCTTGGAGAGGATGGGTTTTGAAGACCATGAAAGTTTCGAAACAAAGAAAATTCACCTACGGACCCATCATGGTGTGGATTTTGAAGTAAAGCCGTACAATTTTGAGAGCATAACGCATTTTGGTTGCAAAAAATGGGAAGCACTTTGCAAGATGTATGGTTTTCATGAGGATATGCTTGTCACAATGGATCTTGGTGATCCTGAAATCGAGCAAGACAATATGGACATTTTGGTCCTTGTTGATACGCCTCCAATTCTACCGCTATGTGAGTTTCTCAAACATAGTTATTAGCTAATTTATATTGTTCATTTCAAAATAGTTGACAACTTATTTCCATTGACAGCTTATTTTCATTCTTCAAAGAATGTGCGGAAGATGGTAGACAGAACCTACTACCCCGAAGGATCCGAATTAACTTATCAGGAGAAAAAAATCATCTGATCGCATTTTGTACTGATCTTGAGAATTACAATATCTACAATCAAACTCCTCAACATTATGGTGAATACGTGCCACTAGTGCACATGTTGAACTACGGTAACTACTATGGAGATACCCTGGTAAGATTTTTTACTATTACGACATCCGTGCATCTTTTGCATACTTCTAAAACTAGTACATCATTTGCTAACTATGAAGTTATTACTATGTTTTTCAACAGATAATCCCAGAGGATTGTGTGCCTCATTTGATGTATCAGAAAGGTAGCCTTAATGTTTTGAACATACAGCCTGGTCATCCTACGAATCTCAACTATCCATACCGGATTTCTAAAAGAAGTGGAGACATGCTAATCAAAGAATGGACAAAATGTATGGACAGTCGTAAGGAGGTTCTTGGAAGCAAAAGGAAGCAAATCGCAAGAATTGGAGACAGGATGATCTCCATTCTCCATAATGGAGAGTCAGGGTCTATATTGTTTTATGCTATTTTACCTTAAAGAGGGTATTTAGGTCCTACCTAATACTGATGATCATGTGCCTAGAACAATTAAGTAGGGTTGGTTCGATGACTATGAGGATGATGATCGTATGACTTGTTATATTAATAACGAGTAGAAGTTGTATGATGATGATTAGTAGGACTTATTATTATGATGATGCATGATGCGGGCATGAAGAGTTATTATATATCAGTGGGTGAAATGACAATGGATTGGATTGAAGTGAAGGCAACATGCATGTGGTGCATGTCGAAAGTAGTACTAATCCAAACTTGATGAAGTTAGGATTAGTATTACTTTCGACATGCACCACATGTTGCCTTCACTTTAATCTAAGCCATGTTTATGCATAGCAGTAGCGTTGGTAAACCAAGCACGGAGATAAGAGAGGACACTTCTCTCTATTAGTTAGCTAACACACCGTAAATTACCCCCTAAACCACCCCCTTTCAAAAGAAAAAAAACAAAAACCTCAGCTCCTGCCAGCTGCTGACGCATGGACGCCTATTTGGTCCCGGTTGGTGCCACCAACCGGGACCAAAGGCCCTCCTGCCTGGGCTCGCAGCACTGGCCACGTGGAGGCCCATCTGTCCCGGTTCATGTAAGAACTGGGACTAAAGTCCTAAGGCTTTAGTAACAACCCTTTTGTCCCGGTTCAAAAACCGGGACAAATGGGCATTATGAACCGGGACAATAGGCCCTTTTTCTACTAGTGTGAGGAGGTTCGACTACATCAACCGTGTTACTAAACGCTTCCGCTTTTGGTCAACGAGGGTACATGGACACACTCTCCCGTCTCATTGCTATGCATCTCCTAGATAGATCTTGCATGATCGTAGTAATTTTTTTGAAGTACTACGTTCCCCAACAGTGGTCTCAGAGCCAGGTCTATGCGTAGATGATATATGCATGAGTAGAACACAAAGAGTTGTAGGCGATAATAGTCATACTGCTTACCACCAACGTCTTACTTTGATTCGATGGTATTGTTGGATGAAGTGACCTGGACCGACAGTACATGACCGCGTTCATGAGACTGGTTCTACCGACGTGCTTCGCACACAGGTGGCTGGCGGGTGTCTGTTTCTCCAACTTTAGCTGTATCGAGTTTGACTACGGCCGGTCCTTGTTGAAGGTTAAAATAGCACACTTGACGAAAAATCAGTGTGGTTTTGATGCGTAGGCAAGAACAGTTCTTGCTAGAAGCCCGTAGCAGCCACTAAAACTTGCAACAACAAAGTAGAGGACGTCTAACTTGTTTTTGCAGGGCATGTTGTGATATGGTCAAGACGTGATGGGATATAAATTGTGGTATGAGATGATCATGTTTTGTAAAAGTTATCGGCAACTGGCAGGAGCCTTATGGTTGTTGATTTATTGTATGAAATGCAATCGCCATGTAATTGCTTTACTTTATCACTAAGCGGCAGCGATAGTCGTAGAAGCAATAGTTGGCGAGACGACAACGATGCTACGATGGAGATCAAGTCTCAAGCCGGTGACGATGGAGATCATGACGGTGCTTTGGAGATGGAGATCAAAGGCACAAGATGATGATGGCCATATCATGTCACATTTTTTGATTGCATGTGATGTTTATCCTTTATGCATCTTATTTTGCTTAGTACGGCGGTAGCACTATAAGATGATCCCTCACTAAATTTCAAGGTATAAGTGTTCTCCCTGAGTATGCACCGTTGCTACAGTTGGTCGTGCCGAGACACCACGTGATGATCGGGTGTGATAGGCTCTATGTTCACATACAATGGGTGCAAGCCAGTTTTGCACATGAAGAATACTCAGGTTAAACTTGACGAGCCTAGCATATGCAGATATGGTCTCGGAACACTGAGACCGAAAGGTCGAACGCGAATCATATAGTAGATATGATCAACATAGTGATGTTCACCATTGAAAACTACAACATCTCACGTGATGATCGGACATGGTTTAGTTGACATGGATCACGTGATCATTTAGATGACTAGAGGGATGTCTATGTAAGTGGGAGTTCTTTTGTGATATGATTAATTGAACTTTAATTTATCATGAACTTAGTACCTGATAGTTTTTGCATATCTATGTTGTTGTAGATCAGTGTGCCGTGCTAACGTTCCCTTGAATTTTAATGCATTCCTAGAGAAAGCTACGTCGAAAGATGATGGTAGCAACTACACGGACTGGGTCCGTAACTTGAGAATTATCCTCATTGCCGCATAGAAGAATTATGTCCTGGAAGCACCGCTAGGTGCAAGAACCGCTGCAGGAGCAACTCCGGACGTTATGAACGTCTGGTAGAGCAAAGCTGATGACTACTCCATAGTTCATTGTGCCATGCTTTACGGCTTAGAATCGTGACTTCAGAGACGTTTGAACGTCATGGAGCATATGAGATGTTCCAGGAGTTGAAGTTAATATTTCAAGCAAATGCCCGAGTTGAGAGATATGAAGTCTCCAACAAGTCAGCTGCAAAATGGAGGAGAATAGTTCTGTCAGTGAACACATACTCAGAATGTCTGGGTACCATAACCACTTTACTCATCTGGGAGTTAATCTTCCTGATGATAGTGTCATTGACAGAGTTCTTTAATCACTGCCACCAAGCTATAAAGGCTTCGTGATGAACTATAACATGCAAGGGAAGGAAAATACAATTCCCGAGCTCTTCGCGATGCTAAAGGCTGCGGAGGTAGAAATCAAGAAGGAGCATCAAGTGTTGATGGTGAACAAGACCAATAGTTTCAAGAAAAAGGGCAAAGGGAAGAAGGGGAACTTCAAGAAGAATAGCAAGCCATTTGCTACTCAAGGGAAGAAGCCCAAGTCTGGACCTAAGACTGAGACTAAGTGCTTCTACTGCAAAGGGACTGGTCACTGGAAGCGGAACTGCCCCAAGGATTTGGCGGATAGGAAGGATGGCAAAGTGAAAGGTATATTTGATATACATGTTATTGATGTGTACCTTGCTAATGCTCGTAGTAGTGCCTGGGTATTTGATACTGGTTTTGTTGCTCATATTTGCAACTCGAAACAAGGGCTACGGATTAAACGAAGATTGGCTAAGGACGAGGTGATGATGCGCGTGGGAAATGGTTCCAAAGTCGATGTGATCGCCGTCGGCACGCTACCTCTACATCTACTGTCGGGATGAGTTTTAGACCTAAATAATGTTTATCTGGTGCCAGCGTTGAGCATGAACATTATATCTGGATCTTGTTTGATGCGAGACGGTTATGCATTTAAATCAGAGAATAATGGTTGTTCTATTTATATAGGTAATATCTTTTATGGTCATGAACCCTTAATGAGTGGTCTATTTTTGTTGAATCTTGATTGTAGTGACACACATATTCATAATATTGAAGCCAAAAGATGCAAGGTTAATAATGATAGTGCAACTTATTTGTGGCACTGCCGTTTAGGTCATATTGGTGTAAAGCGCATGAAGAGACTCCATGTTGATGGGCTTTTGGAATCACTTGATGAAAATCATCGTAAGAAGAAAATAAAGTTTCTACGATCTTATCGTGGAGGTGAATATTTGAGTTATGAGTTTGGTCTTCATTTGAAACAATGTGGAATAGTTTTGCAACTCACGCCGCCTGGAACAAGAATAATGGTGTTTATCTGGTGCCAGCGTTGAGCATGAACATTATATCTGGATCTTGTTTGATGCGAGACGGTTATGCATTTAAATCAGAGAATAATGGTTGTTCTATTTATATGAGTAATATCTTTTATGGTCATGAACCCTTAATGAGTGGTCTATTTTTGTTGAATCTCGATTGTAGTGATACACATATTCATAATATTGAAGCCAAAAGATGCAAGGTTAATAATGATAGTGCAACTTATTTGTGGCACTGCCGTTTAGGTCATATTGGTGTAAAGCGCATGAAGAGACTCCATGTTGATGGGCTTTTGGAATCACTTGATGCTTGTGAACCATGCCTCATGGGGAAGATGACTAAGACTCCGTTCTCCGGAACAATGGAGCGAGCAATTGACTTATTGGAAATAACACATACTGATGTATGCGGTCCAATGAGTGTTGAGGCTCGCGGTGGGTATCGTTACATCCTGACCTTCACAGATGATTTAAGCAGATATGGGTATATCTACTTAATGAAACATAAGTTTGACACTTTTGAAAAGTTCAATGAATTTTAGTGAAGTGGAAAATCATCGTAAGAAGAAAATAAAGTTTCTACGATCTTATCGTGGAGGTGAATATTTGAGTTATGAGTTTGGTCTTCATTTGAAACAATGTGGAATAGTTTTGCAACTCACGCCACCTGGAACAAGAATAATGGTGTGTCCGAACGTCGTAACCGTACTTTATTAGATATGGTGCGATCTATGATGTCTCTTACCAATTTACCACTATCGTTTTGGGGTTATGCTTTAGAGACGGTTGCATTCACGTTAAATAGGGCACCATCTAAATCCATTGAGACGACACCATATGAAACATGGTTTGGCAAGAAACCTAAGCTATCGTTTCTTAAATCTGCGATGCTTATGTGAAAAAGCTTCAACCTGATAAGCTCGAACCCAAATCGGAGAAATGTATCTTCATAGGATACCCAAAGGAGACTGTTGGATATACCTTCTATCACAGATCCGAAGGCAAGATATTCATTGCTAAGAATTGATCCTTTCTAGGGAAGGAGTTTCTCTCAAAAGAAGTGAGTGGGAGGAAAGTAGAACTTGATGAGGTAATTGTACCTTCTCCCGAATTGGAAAGTAGTCATCACAGAAATCAGTTCTAGTGATTCCTACACCAATTAGTGAGGAAGCTAATGATGATGATCATGAAACTTTAGATCAAGTTACTACCGAACCTCGTAGGTCAACGAGAGTACGATCCGCACCAGAGTGGTACGGTAATCTTGTTCTGGAGGTCATGTTACTAGACCATGACGAACCTACGAACTATGAGGAAGCGATGATGAGCCCAGATTTTGCGAAATGGCTTGAGGCCATGAAATCTGAGATGGGATCCATGTATGAGAACAAAGTGTGGACTTTGGTTGACTTGCCCGATGATCGGCAAGCAATAGAGAATAAATGGATCCTCAAGAAGAAGACTGACACCGACGGTAATGTTACTGTCTACAAAGCTCGACTTGTTGCAAAAGGTTTTAGACAAGTTCAAGGAGTTGACTACGATGAGACCTTCTCACCCGTAGCTATGCTTAAGTCTGTCCGAATCATGTTAGCAATTGCCGCTTTTTATGATTATGAAATTTGGCAAATGGATGTCAAAACTGCATTCCTTAATGGATATCTTAAAGAAGAGTTGTATATGATGCAACAAGAAGGTTTTGTCGATCCTAAAGGTGCTAACAAAGTTTGCAAGCTCCAGCGATCCATTTATGGACTAGTGCAAGCCTCTCGGAGTTGGAATATACGCTTTGATAGTGTGATCAAAGCATATGGTTTTATATAGACTTTTGGAGAAGCCTGTATTTACAAGAAAGTGAGTGGGAGCTCTGTGCATTTCTAATATTATATGTGGATGACATATTGTTGACTGGAAATAATACAAAATTTCTGGATAGCATAAAAGGATACTTGAATAAGAATTTTTCATTGAAAGACCTCGGCGAAGCTGCTTATATATTGGGCATCAAGATCTATAGAGACAGATCAAGATGCTTTATTGGATTTTCAGAAAGCACATACCTTAATAAGTTTTGATGAAGTTCAAAATGGATTAGTCAAAGAAAGGGTTCTTGCCTGTGTTACAAGGTGTGAAGTTGAGTCAGACTCAATGCCCGACCACTTCAAAAGATAGAGAGAAAATGAAGGGCATTCCCTATGCCTCAGCCATAGGTTCTATCATGTATGCAATGCTGTGTACCAGACCTGATATGTGCCTTGCTATAAGTTTAGCAGGGAGGTACCAAAGTAATCCAGGAGTGGATCACTGGACAACGGTCAAGAACATCCTGAAATACCTGAAAAGAACTAAGGATATGTTTCTCATTTATGGAGGTGACAAAGAGCTTGTCGTAAATGGTTACGTCGATGCAAGCTTTGACACTGATCCAGATGACTCTAAGTCACAAACCGGATACATATTTATATTGAATGGTGGAGCTGTAAGTTGGTGTAGTTCCAAGCAGAGCGTCGTGGCAGGGTCTACGTGTGAAGCAGAGTACATAGCTGCTTCAATAGCAGCAAATGAAGGAATCTGGATGAAGGAGTTCATATTCGATCTAGGTGTAATACCTAGTGCATCGGGTCCAATGAAAATCTTTTGTGACAATACTGGAGTAATTGCCTTGGCGAAGGAATCCAGATTTCACAAGAGAGCCAAACACATCTAGAGACGCTTCAATTCCATCTGTGATCAAGTCAAGGAGGGATACATAGAGATCTGCAAGATACATACGGATCTGAATGTTGCAGACCCGTTGACTAAGCCTCTCTCACGAGCAAAACATGATCATCACCAAGAATCCATGGGTGTTAGAATCAGTACTATGTAATCTAGATTATTGACTCTAGTGCAAGTGGGATACTGAAGGAAATATGCCCTAGAGGAAATAATAAAGTTGTTATTTATATTTCCTTATATCATGATAAATGTTTATTATTCATAATAGAATTGTATTAAACGGAAACTTACTACATGCGTGAATACATAGACAAACAGAGTGTCCCTAGTATGCCTCTACTTGACTAGCTCGTTAATCAAAGATGGTTAAGTTTCCTGACCATAGACATGTGTTGCCATTTGATGAACGGGATCACATCATTAGAGAATGATGTGATGGACAAGACCCATCCGTTAGCTTAGCATTATGATTGTCTAGTTTTATTGCTATTGCTTTCTTCATGACTTATACATATTCCTCTGACTATGAGATTATGCAACTCCCGAATACCGAAGGAACACCTTGTGTGCTATCAAACGTCACAACATAACTGGGTGATTATAAAGATGCTCTAGAGGTGTCTGCGAAGGTGTTTTTTGAGTTGGCATAGATTGAGATTAGGATTTTTCACTCTATGTATCGGAGAGGTATACTTGGGACCTCTCGGTAATGCACATCACTATAAGCCTTGCAAGCAATGTGACTAATGATTTAGTTGTGGGATTATGCATTATAAAATGAGTAAAGAGACTTCCCGGTAATGAGATTGAACTAGGTATGATGATACCGACGATCGAATCTCGGGCAAGTAACATACCGATGACAAAGGGAATGATGTATGTTGTTATGCGGTTTGACCGATAAAGATCTTTGTAGAATATGTAGGAGCCAATATGAGCATCTTGGTTCCTCAATTGGTTAGTGACCGGAGATGTGTCTCGGTCATGTCTACATAGTTCTCGAACCCATATGGTCCACATGCTTAACATTCGATGACGATTTGTATTATGAGTTATGTGTTTGTGATGACCGAAGTTTGTTCGGAGTCCCGGATGAGATCACGTACATGACGAGGAGTCTCTAAATGGTCGGGAGGTAAAGATTGATATATTAGAAGGTTGTATACGGACACCGGAATGGTTCCGAAGAAGATCAGGGATTTTTTGGAGTATCGGGAGGTTGCCGGAACCACCCGGGAAAGTTATTGTGCCTAATGGGCCATAGTGGAGGAGAGGAGGCATGCCGCAGGAGGTGGGGCGTGACCCCCCTCTTTCCTTCTCCCTCTCCCTCCTTTCCACTTTCCCCCTCTCCGTTGGAAGGAAAGGGGGGGCGAATCCTACCAGGTTTGGAGTCCTAGTAGGACTGGCGCGCCTCCCCCTTGGCCGGCCTCCTCCTCCCCCTCCTTTTTATATGTGGGTAGAGGGCACCCCAAAGGCACAACATCAGTTGTCTTAGCCGTGTGTGGTGCCCCCTCCATAGTTTACCACCTCTGTCATATTGTCGTAGTGCTTAGGCGAAGCCCTCCGTGGATCACATCATCAACACCGTCACCACATCATCGTGCTGACAGAACTCTCCCTCGACCTTCTACTAGATCAAGAGCTTGAGGGACGTCATCATGCTGAACGTGTGCTGAGCACGGAGGTGCCGTACGTTCGGTACTTGGATCGGTTGGATCGTCATGATGTTCGACTACATCAACTGCATTACTAAACGCTTCCGCTTTCAGTCTACGAGGGTACGTGGACACACTCTCCCGTCTCGTTGCTATGCATCTCCTAGATAGATCTTGCATGATCCTAGGAATTTTTTTGTATTACTATGTTCCCCAACATCTCCGATATACTGGAGCCATATCGAATCTGGACCGCAATCTAGACGAGTTGAGGGCGTGGAGTCCAGGTGTCAGCTTCGATGTCCTTTGCAAGATTAAACTGGTCATCGGCTTCGGAATTCCAATATCAATCACCCCTCAAAATTTCAGCTCAATCTGACTGTTCAAACTCCGGGAAATGTCCGATAAGTGCATCAATTTTCGGATCAATTTTCTACGTGAAAACGAATCTAACCCGAGTTCATCTTTCTTCGTGCACGGGATATTGGACATCCTTTTTGGAGGAGTTTTTTCTTAGGGTATTGTGTGTTGTTCTCAAACACGTGCCCACAAATTTTAAAGCCTTTTCCGAGGTAATATTTACCGTCATGTTGGTGTCAAACCATCCCGACAATGTTGCTCCACGGCTGCCAACCTGCGCTAGAGAGATCATCATTTCATCGAGTCGAGATCAACCTCATCGGATCATCACCTTGGTGAGTTGACCAAGAGTTCGACATTGTGAAGGCTAAATCATCACCAACTTCATTGACCTATGAATGATGCGAGGCGGGTGCACTGTCATCGCCGTGTGGTTACTTCATCACGCTAGCAGCGATTGCGTCACGAATTTTAACCTGGGTTGTCATCACTGTGCCGCCTCTTCTTCAAGCCAACATCCAGCACGCCGACCAGCTTTGACTTGTCAGCTAACATCGACGCTTCGACACCTTGGCTGGACCGGGGGCTTTGCCATCTCTTCATCAACCTACTCCGGGGACTTTGGCATCACCAGCCGACCAGCTTTGTCACCTCGGCTGGACCAGGGGCTTCGCCTCGCCACATCGACTGTGTTGCGTGCTACTTGTGAGCTGCATTGGGATTTTCTCGAAGATGAGAGGATGATGTAGTACAATAGAGATAAGTATTTCCCTCAGTTAAGAATCAAGGTTATGAATGAAGTAGGAGAACCAAGCAACACCTCATTAGCAGTACCTACACACAAAATAACAAATACTTGCACCCAACGCGAACAAGGGTTGTCAATCCCTCGGCGGTTAATTGCAAGGATCAAATTTCGAAGTGATAGATAGATAAATAAAACACAAAATAAAGTAAAGTAAAGTAAAATTGCAGCAAGGTATTTTTGATTTTAATATATGATAAAAATAAGACCGGGGTCCATAATTTTCCCTAGAGGCTTCTCTCTTGAAAATAGCATACGGTGGGTAAACAAATTACTGTTGGGCAATTGATAGAAAAGTGAATAATCATGACGATATTCTAGGTAATGATCATGTACATAGGCATCATGTCCGAGACAAGTTGACCGACTCCTTCCTGCATCTACTACTATTACTCCACACATCGACTGCTATCCAGCATGCATCTAGAGTATTAAGTTCATAAAGAACGGAGTAACACCTTAAGCAAGATGACATGATGTAGACAAAGCAAGCTCACACATGAATAAACCCCATCTTTTTATCCTTAATGGCAACAATACAAATACGTGTCTTGTACCTTTCTGTCACTAGGTATAGATCACCGGAAGATTGAACCCATTGCAAAGCACCTCTCCCATTGCAAGAAAAATCAATCTAGTTGGCCAAACCTAAACAATAGATCAGAGAGAAATGAAAAGCTATAATAATCATGGATAAAAGAGTTCAGAGAAGGATTGAATAATATTCATGGATAATCTGATCATAAACTCACAGTTCATTAGATCCCAACAAACACACCGCAAAAAGTGATTACATCGAATAGATCTCCAAGAACATCGAAGAGAACATTGTATTGAAGATCAAGGGGAGAGAAGAAGTCATCTAGCTACTAGCTATGGACCCGTAGGTCTATGGTAACTACTCACACATCATCGGAAGGGCATCAAGGTTGACGTAGATCCCCTCCGTGGTTGATTCCCACTCTGACAGAGTACCGGAAAAGTCCTCCAGATGGGATCTCTCGAGAACAGAAGCTTGCGGCGGAGGAAAAAGTATTTTTGGTTGCTCTATGTTAGTTTGCCGATTTTAGAGAATTTCTAGAGGCGGAATTAGCTCAAACGGATGCTCGTGGGCCCCATAAGACACCAGGGCGCGCCTACCCCCCTGGGCGCACCCTGGTGGCTTTTGGACTACTGCTTCATCTTCCGAGCCTCTCCCGTAATTTCCAGGTTCTCTTATGTACAAAAAATCTCCAAAAAGTCTGATGGCAATTGTAGTTCATTTGGTACTGATATTCTGGAAAGCCTAAAAAAGGCAAAAATAGCAAGTGGCACTTGGCACTAAATTAATAGGTTAGTCCCAAAAAATGATACATAATGACATATAATTGCATATAGAGCATCTAAGATTGATACTATAATAGCATGGAACAATCAAAAATTATAGATACATTGGAGACGTATCAAGCATCCCCAAGCTTAATTCATGCTCGTCCTCGAGTAGGTAAATGATAAAAACAATTTTTTTATGTGGACTGCTACCTAACATGTTTATCATGTAATCTTTATTTTGTGGCATGAATATTAAGATCTGAATGATTCAAAGCAATAATCTATAGTTTGAGATAAAAACAATAATAATAAGGCATACCAACAAACAATCATGCCTTTCAAAATAGCAATGCTAAAGAACGTTATCCCTACAAAATCATATAGCCTTGTCATGCTCCATCTTATTAACACAAAGTATAAATCATGCACTACCCCTGTGTTAGCCGAGCAATTGGTTCATACTTTTTAACGCGCTTCAGCATTTTCAAAGCTCACGCAATACATGAGTGCAAGCCATGGATATAGAACTGTGGGTGGAATAGAGTGCGGTGGTAGAGATGATATGGAGAAGACAAAAAAGGAGAAAATCTCCCATCGACAAGGCTAATCAACGGGCTATGGAGATGGCCATCAATTGATGTCAATGCAAGGAGTAGTGATTGCCATGGAACAGATGCACTAAGAGCTATAAGTTTATGAAAGCTCAAAAATAGAATTAAGTGGGTGTGCATCCAACTTGCTTGCTTATGAAGACCTCACGCATTTGAGGAAGCCCATCTTTGGAATATACAAGTCAAGTTCTATAATGAAAATTTCCCACTAGTTATATGAAAATGAAAGCATAGGAGACTCTCTATAAAATGGTGCTACTTTGAAGCACAAGTGTGGAAAGGATAGTAACATTGCTCCTTCTCTCTCTTTCTCTCATTTTTTATTTCTTGTTGGGCTCTTTTTGGCCTCTTTTTTTATTTCCTCACTTGGGACAATGCTCTAATATTGAATATGATGATCATCACACTTTTATTTACTTACAACTCAAAAAATTACAACTTGATACTAGAACAAAATAGGGCTCTATATGAATGCCTCTCGCGGTCTACCAGGATGTGCAATGATCTAGCGTAACTTGTATAAAAAGATGATGACAGTGGCTGAGCAACAAAAACTATGACAGCTATATGATCATCCAAAGCAATATGACAATGATGATATGTGTCATAAAAACGGAACGATGGAAGTTGCATGGCAATATATCTCAGAATGGCTATGGAATGCCATAATAGGTAGGTATGGTGGCTGTTTTGATGAAGATATAAGGAGGCTTATGTGTGATAGAGTGTATCATATCACGGGGTTTGGATGCACCAGCGAAGTTTGCACCACATCACAAGGTTAGAAAGGTCAATGCACAATACCGACAAGGCTAGCAAATTGCGGAAAGGTGAGAGTGCGTATAATCAATGGACTCCCATTAGTCATAAAGAACTCACGTGCTTATTACAAAAGTTTATTAGCCCTCGAAGAAAACTACTACTAGGCATGCTCCTAGGGGGGGGGGCGTTGGTAGGAGTTAACCATCGCATGCCCCCGAGCTTCACACGAAGGAATACACTCAATAATAAATCGTGCTCCAACTTAGCATAAGGGGACACTATGCGTGCATGCTACGAGAATCACGAACCTTAACACCAATATTCTTACTAAACTACAATTACTCACTAGCACAAACCACATATTACAACCTTTATATCGCAAAATTATTGCAAGAAATCAAACTTATCATATTCAGTGATCTACATGAAAGTTTTTATTATATCCATCTTGAATACCTATCATATTAGGTCCAAATTCATAACTTGTACTAATTGCCATTATTATTATCAAATCTTAAAAAGATATAAGTGAAGCATGGGAGTGCAACTATTTCTTTAAAATAAAACCACCGTCGTGCTCTAAAAATATAAGTGAAGCACTAGAGCAACTGCCTAGGTCAAAAGATATAAGTGAAGCACGTAGAGTATTCAAACAAATCACGAATAATGTGTGTCCCTCTCAAAAAGGTGTGCCCAGCAAAGATGATTGTGACAAACTAAAAAGGAAACAAAGCAAAGACTCATATAATACACGTCGCTCCAAGAAAACTCATATCATGTGATGAATAAAAATATAGCTCGAAGTAAAATTACCGATAGTTTGTAGAAGAAAGAGGGGGATGCCTTCCGGGGCATCCCCGAGCTTTGATGCTTGGGAGTCCTTGAATATTACCTTGGGTGCCTTGGTCATCCCCAAGCTTAGGCTCTTGCCACTCCTTATTCCTTTATCCATCATGATCTCAATCAAAGCTTGAAAACTTCAGCATACAAAACTCAACAAAAACCTTCTTGAGATATGTTAGTATAACAAAGCAAATCACTACTTTATATACTATTGTAAACCCACTCATATTTTATTATTGCATTATACCTACTGTATTCGAACTTCACCATGGCTTATACCCCCCAATACAATCCATAGATTCATCAAAACAAGCAAACAACGCAACGAAAACAGAATCTCAAAAATAGAACAATCTATTATAATTCGAACAATGACCATAGTTACCTAACTCCAAAAATTCTGAAAAATTAGGATAACGTGGGAAATTTTTATAATAACCATGTGTAAAAAAGTTCAGAATTTTTTCGTGCTCCAACAAATTTAGATAATTCTGCTACTGGACACAAAAGTTTCTGTTTTTGAACGGAATCAAAGCAACTATCATCCAAATCATCCCAAAGGCTTTACTTGGCACACACACTAATTAAAACACAAAAATGCAAACATGACAGTAGTATACTTGTGTGCACGCAAAAAACAGAAAAAGAAACAAGAAAATTAATATAACTATTGGGTTGCCTCCAAAATAGCGCTATTGTTTTATGCCCCTAGCTAGGCGTAATGAATAGGTTCAAATGTTGTCATCCTTAATCTCCAATTCCTCAATCAGACACCCATACTTCCTAGGAGTCTCTACACATTTTTAGCAATCATACTCCTAGGGATAAAGTTGAGGAATTTAATCTTGTAGACGGGTTCCTTTATTAGATCAACAAAATCGGGGTGAACTCTTATCATTTTGAGATCTTCGCTTCCATTACTAGATGTGGCACCCTTATTATTAGGAACATACATAAACTTGCAATTCTTAATAGGAGAAGTTTTTTAATAGTTCTAATGGAAGAAAAAGAAGAATCCAAATTATTAATAATTTCTTCCAACTTAGCAATCCTAGCGGGACTTTGCTCCACCGTCTCATTAGTTATAGGTTCTTCTCTTTTAGCATATTAAGAGTAATCCCTACCTTTGATCCGAATTGAGTGACGTAGTTATGGATCTTTTTATCAGAATTTTCAAAATGCTCTCTAGTAGGCATTTTATTTTCAATAGCGTATCCCATTAAATTTCCCATAGCATTGAAAGCATACATAGGGTGACTACTCAAGAAATTCCCTCCGATAATAGTGCCTAGCACAAATCTATACCAAGTAGTAACACCCACGTAGCAATTATGAAGAACGGCGGTAGTAGATTGCTTACGAGTTGATCTATTCTAAGCATCATAAATCCTATACCAAGAATCTTTTAAAATTTCCCCTCCTCTTTGTTTAAAATTAAGAACTTGATTTTCAGGGGTACACGTAACAAGAGAAGAACTAGCCATAACAATAAAACAAGCGAACAAGAAAAAAGGCAAACAATTTTTTTATATTTTTGTGAAAATGTTTTACAAGTGGAGGAGATGAAAATGGGAGGAAAATGGAAAATAATGGAAATGCAAGGAGAGGAAAGTTTATGCGATGGTACTTGGTAGATGTTGATATGTCTCCCCGGCAATGACGCCAGAAATTCTTCCTGCTACTTGTGAGCTACGTTGGGATTTTCTCGAAGAGGAGAGGATGATGTAGTATAGTAGAGATAAGTATTTCCGCCAGTTAAGAACCAAGGTTATCAATCCAGTAGGAGAACCAAGCAACACCTCGTTAGCATTACATGCACACGAAAAAGCAAATACTTGCACCCAGCATGAATAAGGGGTTGTCAATCCCTCGACAGTTAATTGCAAGGATCAAATCTCACAGTGATTGATAGATAAATAAAACACAAAATAAATTAAAGTAAAGAAAAATTAGAGAAAGGTATTTTTTATTTTAATATATGATAAAAGTAATACCCGGGGCCATAGTTTTCACTAGAGGCTTCTCTCTTGAAAATAGCATACGGCGGGTAAACAAATTATTATTGGGCAATTGATAGAAAAGTGAATAATCATGACAATATCCAAGGCAATGATCATGTATATAGGCATCATGTCCGAGACAAGTAGATCGACTCCTGCCTACATCTACTACTATCACTCCACACACCGGCCGCTATCCAGCATGCATATAGAGTATTAAGTTCATAACGAATAGAGTAACGCGTTAAGCAAGATGACATGATGTAGACAAAGTAAACTCATGCATGAACAAACACCATCTTTTTATCCCTAATGGCAACAATAAAAATACGTGTCTTGTCTTTTTCTGTCACTGGGATATAGATCGCCGCAAGATTGAACCCATTACAAAGCACCTCTCCCATTGCAAGAAAAATCAATCTAGTTGGCCATACCAAATCAATAGATCAGAGAGAAATACAAAGCTATAATAATCATGAATAAAAGAGTTCAGAGAAGACTCAAATAATATTCAAGGATAATCTTATCATTGGATCTCCCTCTCTATTTCCTTCTGTTTCTGCGTTCCCCGATTATGGCCTTTCACGTTTCTTAAATTCCCGGACATACGTAACTCCGATTGGCCTGGAATTTTAACATGGTTTTTATCTGGCTATTATCTTTTTTGCGGCGAAAGAAGGGCACCAACCGCCTTACGGGGTGGCCACAAGCCTCCTAGGCACACCCAGGGTAGGGGCGCGCCCCTAGGGCTTGTGGGCCCGTCGGGCATCGTCTCGCATTGATTCTTTTTCCAAAAAATCACATATATTCCAAAAAATCTTCATAAGTTTTTATCGCGTTTGGACTCCGTTTGATATGGATTTTCTGTGAAACAGAAAACATGCAACAAACAGGAATTGGCACTGGGCACTGGATCAATATGTTAGTCCCAAAAAATTATATAGAATGTTGCCAAAAGTATATGAAAGATGTAAAACACCGGCATGAAACAATAAAAAATTATAGATACGACGGATACGTATCAGCTTCCCCAAGCTTAATTCCTGCTCGTCCTCGAGTAGGTAAATGATAAAAAAATTGATGTGAAATGCTACCTAGCATAATCTTAATCATATAATCTAATCATGGCATGAATATTAAGACACGAGTGATTCAAAGAAATAGTCTATCATTTGACCTAAAGACAATAATACTTCAAGCATACTAATAAAGCAATCATGTCTTCTCAAAATAACATGGCCAAAGAATATTATCTCAATAAAATCATATAGTCTAGCTATGCTCCATTTTCATCACACAAAGTATTTTATCATGCACAACCCCGATGACAAGGCAAGCAATTGTTTCATACTTTTAATGTTCTCAAGCCTTTTCAACTTTCACGCAATACATTAGCGTGATCCATGGATATAGCACTATCGGTGGAATAGAATATGATGGTGGAGGTTGTGTGGAGAAGACAAAAAAAGAAGAAAGTCTCACACTGACGCGGCTAATCAATGGGTTATGGTGATGCCCATCAATTGATGTCAATGCGAGGAGTAGGAATTGCCATGCAAAGTCTTCCATCATCCTTTCCCCACTAGGACAATGCTATAATAATAATGATCATCACGCTTATATTTACTTACAACTCAATATTACAACTAGATATCTAGAACAAAGTATGACTCTATATCAATGCCTCTCGCAGTGTACCAGGATGCGCAATGATCTAGCATTGCAAAGATATCAAAAAATGGACAAGCCATGAAAATATCATGCTAGCTATCTTACAATCATGCAAAGCAATATGACAATGAATGCTCAAGTCATGTATATGATGATGATGGAAGTTGCATGGCAATATATATCAGAATGGCTATGGAAATGCCATGATAGGTAGGTATGGTGGCTGTTTTTAGGAAGATATAATGAGGCTTATGTGTGATAGAGCGTATCATATCATGAGGTTTGGATGCACTGGCGAAGTTTGCGTCGACTCTCGAGGTGAGAAAGAGCAATGCATGGTACCGAAGAGGCTAGCAATGATGGAAGGGCGAGAGTGCGTATAATCCATGGACTCAACATTAGTCATAAAGAACTCACATACCTATTGCAAAGGTTTATTAGGCATCGAAACAAAGTACTAATATGCATGCTCCTAGGGGGATAGATTGGTAGTAAAATACCATCGCTCGTTCCCGACTGCCACTCATAAGGAAGACAATAAAAAAATAAATCATGCTCCGACTTCATCACATAACGGTTAACCATACAATACTTCGGGAATCAAAGACCTTAACACAAGTATTTCTACCAATCCACAATTACTCACTAGCATGACTCTACTATCACCATCTTTATATCGCAAAACTATTGCAAGGAATCAAACATATCATATTCAGTGATCTACAAGTTTTATGTAGGGTTTTATGACTAACCATGTGAGTGACCAATTCCTCTAAATAGATATAAGTGAAGCATGAGAGTTTTATTCTTTCTACAAAAGATATGCCCAAGCTCTAACAAATATAAGTGACGCAAAAGAGCATTCTACAAATGGCGGTTTTCTATGTGTAGGGAAACATGCAATCCAAACTTCAAATGATATAAGTGAAGCACATGAAGCATTCTATAAATCCATACTCAAAAGATATAAGTGAAGTGCAAAGAGAATTCTATAAATCAACTAAGGACTATCTCATACCAGTATGGTGCATTATTAAAATAAAAATAAAAAGCACACGACGCTCCAAGATTAACGCATATCAGGTGATGAATAAAAATATAGCTCCAAGTAAAATTACTGATGATCGTTAGAAGAAAGAGGGGATGCCTTCCGGGGCATCCCCAAGCTTATTCCTTCATCCATCATGATCTCACCCAAAACATGAAAACTTCAATCACACAAAACTTAACAAAACCCTCATGAGATCCGTTAGTATAATAAAACAAATCACCACTTTATGAATTCAAGGAATCATAGCAATCATCATAGCATTCATCCTTCGGTAAGCACGAAGGGAGATTAAACACTGTATGAGTTGAAGAGTTACTCTCTTTAGAAGGTGGGAACAGGTGATCAATCCTATCTTCCTCCTTTTGTTCTTTGCTCTCCTCCTCATCTTTTTCATTTAATGAGCTCATAGTGTCATCAATTTCTTCTTCCATAGATTCCTGCAAAATATTAATCTCTTCTTGGACAACGGAGACTTTCTCAATAAACTCATTAATATCGGCATTATATTCATAATTCTCATAGCAATATTTAAGTATAGAAAAATTTTCAGGTCTGTAAACGGCATCATCATAATTTTCACACTTCCAAAAAAGATTGAATTTCATAAGCACCCTTAAAAGCAATAAATTCTTCTATTTGTTCCACATCATAGTAATCATATATACCATTAGCATAAGAATCCAAGGTTTCATTATCACTAAATTTACATGAAAAGGGAAGGTGTGGAGCCTTCATCCTAGAGCAACAAGTATAATCATATCTCAAGCATAAATTCTGAGCATACCAATGCAACATATGAATTTGATCCCATAATAGTTTCCCTTTTAGAGTCAAGCGATAATCCCTAAAGTATTCATGTTGATCCAACGTGTCCCCCATTATCAAGTTGAATGGGGTTTTCTCGGGATTATCAAAGTAGTGTTTAATATTTTCCACATAGCAAGCATCGAGGGTTTTAGGAGGTTCCCCATCTTCATGAGTAGCAAGTACACCTATTTTTTTTGGTATTTCATGTTCCATATCCATAACTAAAGATAGAGAACAACTTAGAACAACAAATAAAATCTATTTAGTGATAAAGCAAACAAGCACACATGAGAATATTCACCCCACGCTATTGCTCCCCGGCAACGGCGCTAGAAAAAAGGTCTTGATAACCCACAAGTATAGGGGATCAGTTGTAGCCTCTTTTGATAAGTAAGAGTGTCGAACCCAACGAGGAGCTAAAGGTAGAACAAATATTTCCTCAAGTTCTATCGACCACCGATACAACTCTACGCACGCTTAATGTTCGGTTTACCTAGAACAAGTATGAAACCAAAAGTACTTTGTAGGTGTTGTAGGATAGGTTTGCAAGATAATAAAGACCACGTAAATAAAAACTAGGGGATGTTTAGATAAATAAATAATTAATTTAGTATAGCGAGTGCGGAAAAGTGGTGGTAGGATTTGTGGAATTGTCCCTAAGCAATTGACTACGTTACTAGACAGATAGCATGTTTTATGTGGGAGAGGCCATTGCTAGCATGTCATCCCTTACTTGGAATTATATGCACTTATGATTGGAACTATTAGAAAGCATTGGCAACTACTTACATTCATTAAGGTAAAACCTAACCATAGCATTAAACCAATCATAGCAATTCACCAATCACCGATATGACAACAAAAATCTACTCAGACATCATAGGATGGCAACACATCATTGGATAATGATATGAAGCATAAAGCACCAAGTTCAAATAGAGGGTACAACAGGTTGCCGGAGAGTGCACCACTGAATTTAGATGGGCGAAGGTTATGAAGATGTTGGGGGAGATGATGGAGGTGTTGGTGTAGATCGCAGTCACACGATGATTGCCCCGGCGGTGTTCCGGCACCACTCGGAGAGAGGGGGAGAGAGCCCCCCTCCTTCTTCTTCTTCCTTGACCTCCCCCTAGATGGGAGGAGAGTTTCCCCTCTAGTTCTTTGCCTCCATGGCAGTTGAGGGGCGGGAGCCCCTCCGAGATTGGATCTCTCTCTCTCTCTCTCTCTCTCTCTCTGTTTCCTTCTGTTTCCGTGTTCCCCGATTCTGGCCTTTCACCGTTTCTTATATTCCCGAAGATCCGTAACTCCGATTGGGCTGAAATTTTAACATGATTCTTAGCCGTATATTATCTTTCTTGCGGTGAAAGAAGGGTACCAACCGCCTTACAAGGTGGCCACAAGCCTCCCAGGCGCGCGCAGGGTAGTGGCGCGCCCCTAGGGCTTGTGGGCCCCTCCGACATCATCTCGCGTTGATTCTTTTTCCCAAAAATCACATATATTCCAAAAAAATCTCCGAAGTTTTTTTATCGCGGTTGGCCTCCATTTGATATGGATTTTCGGCGAAACAAAAAACATGCAACAAACAGGAACTAGCACTAGGCACTGGATCAATATGTTAGTATAAAAAATTATATAAAATGTTGCCAAAAGTATATGAAAGTTGTAAAACATTGGTATAAAAAATCAAAAATTATAGATACAAAGGAGACGTATCATCTACCCCTTACATGGACAATCCATCGGCTCGAATTGCGCTGCTCTCAATAGGGGTGGGTTAGTAATTTCAATTAGTGTGACACGACCGTGATGTCTACTACACAACCTTCTTCTTGTAGACTTTGTTGGGCCTCCAAGTGCAGAGGTTTGTAGGACAGTAGCAAATTTCCCTCAAGTGGATGACCTAAGGTTTATCAATCCGTGGGAGGCGTAGGATGAAGATGGTCTCTTGATACGTCTCCAACGTATCTATAATTTTTGATTGCTCCATGCTATATTATCTACTGTTTTGTACTATATTGGGCTTTATTTTCCACTTTTATATTATTTTTGGGACTAACCTATTGACCGGAGACCCAGCCCAGAATTGCTGTTTTTTTGCTTATTTCAGTGTTTCGAAGAAACGGAATATCAAACAGAGTCCAAACGGAATGAAACCTTCGGGAACGTGATTTTCTCACCGAACGTGATCCAGGAGACTTGGACCCTATGCCAAGGCTTCAGAGAGGCGGTCACGAGGGTGGGGGGCGCCCCCTGCCTCGTGGGCCCCTCGGAGCTCCACTGACGTACTCCTTCCTCCTATATATACCTACGTACCCCCAAACGAACAGATACGGAGCCAAAAACCTAATTCCACCGCCGCAACTTTCTGTATCCACGAGATCCCATCTTGGGGCCTGTTCCGGAGCTCCGCCGGAGAGGGCCGTCATCACGGAGGGCTTGTACATCATCATAGCCTCTCGAATGAAGTGTGAGTAGTTTACCTCAGACCTTCGGGTTCATAGTTAGTAGCTAGATGGCGTCTTCTCTCTTTTTGGATCTCAATACAAAGTTCTCCCCCTCTCTCGTGGAGATCTATTCAATGTAATCTTCTTCTTTTTGCGGTGTGTTTGTTGAGACCGATGAATTGTGGGTTTATGATCAAGTCTATCTATGAATAATATTTGAATCTTCTCTCAATTATTTTATGTATGATTGGTTATCTTTGCAAGTCTCTTCGAATTATCCGTTTGGTTTGGCCAACTGGATTGGTAGTTCTTGCCATGGGAGAAGTGCTTAGCTTTGGGTTCGATCTTGCGGTGTCCTTTCCTAGTGACAGAAGGGGCAGCAAGGCACGTATTGCATCGTTGCCATCGAGGATAACAAGATGGGGTTTATTTCATATTGCATGAATTTATCTCTCTACATCATGTCATCTTGCTTAAGGCGTTACTCTGTTTTTAAATTAATACTCTAGATGCATGCTGGATAGTGGTCGATGAGTGGAGTAATAGTAGTAGATGCAGAATTGTTTCGGTCTACTTGTCACACACGTGATGCCTATATACATGATCATACCTAGATATTCTCATAACTATGCTCAATTCTGTCAATTGCTCAACAGTAATTTGTTCACCCACCGTAGAATACTTATGCTCTTGAGAGAAGCCACTAGTGAAACCTATGGCCCCCGGGTCTATTCTCATCATATTAATCTCCATCACTTTAATCTTGCTTTGCTTTTTTACTTTGCCTTTACTTTTTACTTTGCATCTCTATACCAAAAATACCAAAAAATATTATATCTATCAGATCTCACTCTCGTAAGTGACCGTGAAGGGATTAACAACCCCTAATGGCGTTGGTTGCGAGTAGCTATTGTTTTGTGCAGGTACGAGGGACTTGAGCATGGCCTCCTACTGGATTGATACCTTGGTTCTCAAAAACTGAGGGAAATACATACGTTACTCTGCTGCATCATCCCTTCCTCTTCGTGGAAATCCAACGCAAGCTCAAGAGGTAGCAAGAAGGATTTCTGGCGCGATTGCCGGGGAGTCTATGCAAAAAGTCAACATACCAAGTACCCATCACAATCCCTATCTCCTGCATTACATTATTTGCCATGTGCCTCTCGTTTTCCTCCCCCCACTTCACCCTTGCCGTTTTATTCGCCCTCTCTATCTATCCTCCCTCTCTATTTGCCTCTTTTGCCTGTTTGCTCTTGCTTGCTCATGTGCTAGTTTGTTTGCTTGTCATCATGGCTAGTCTCATATCTTCTCCATTGTCTCCTGAGAATGAAGTTCTAAATTTTAAACAAAGGGAGGGAGAAAATCTAAAAGATGCTTGGTATAGAATTTGCAGTACTCAAAATAGATCTACCAGGAAGCAATCTACCTTAGTTCTTCTCCGCAATTTTTATGTAGGTGTTAATCCTTGGTATAGATATATCCTCGATACCATTACCGGAGGGAACTTCTTGGGTAGCCATACTTTTGATTCTTATAATGCTATGTTAGATTTATTTGGCTCACCACCTCTTTTGGTTAATGGAACCATGTTAACTTTGGAGCATGTTATGCAAAGACTTGAAATTATTGAAAATAAAGTTGCTACTATTGAATTAATTGAAAATCTATATAAAAATATCTACAATCAAATTACTCAATATGGATCTAAGGTAGGAATGACTTTGAAATATATTAAGGAAAAGGAACCCATAGTTAATGAGAAGATAAACTTAGATTCTACTAGAATTGATAAACTTGAGGGTATCATTACAAACTTGGGAACCGCTTTTTCTTCCGTAAAGAATACTCCAAGTCCTCCTACTAAAACTGCCAAGCTTATGTATGTTCCTAAAAATAAGGGTGAATCATCTAGTAAGGAAACTGCGGATCTTAAATCTATAAGTATTCATCCCAATCTTTTTGCTATCATTAAGGAACCAATTGCTACAAATGAATTTTTCGATCTTATGCCTAAAAGTTTGATAATCACTAGAAAGAAAGAAATTCCTAAGGGAAATAGATGCCTCATCGAAGAATTGCCTACCAAACATGACAATACCTAGATCTATCCTCGCTTTTTTGCCTAGCTAGGGGCGTTAAACGATAGCGCTTGTTGGGAGGCAACCCAATTTTATTTTTATTCCTTGCTTTTTGCTCCTGTTTAGAAATAAATAAATTACCTAGCCTCTGTTTTGGTTGTGTATTTTGTGTTTAATTAGTGTTTGTGCCAAGTAGAACCGTTGGGAAGTCTTGAGGAAAGTCTTGTTGAACTTGCTGTAAAAAACAGAAACTTTAGCGCTCACGAGAACTGCTGTAATTTTTATTTGGAGAGTGATATTTAGTTAATTATTTTTGCAGATTATTAATAGATAAATTCCTCACGTCCAGCAATTTATTTTAGAATTTTTGGGGTTCCAGATCTTGCGCTAGCTACATATTACTACAGACTGTTCTGTTTTTGACAGATTCTGTTTTTCGTGTGTCGTTTGCTTATTTTGATGAATCTATGGTTAGTAAAATAGTTTATAATCCATATATAAGTTGGAATACATTAGGTTTAACACCAATATAAATAAACAATGAGTTCATTACAGTACCTTGAAGTGGTTTTTTGTTTTCTTTCGCTAACGGAGCTCATGAGTTTTCTACTTTAAGTTTTGTGTTGTGAAGTTTTTAAGTTTTGGGTGAATTCTTGTGATGGATTATGGAACAAGGAGTGGCAAGAGCCTAAGCTTGGGGATGCCCATGGCACCCCCAAGATAATCCAAGGACACCGAAAAGTCAAAGCTTGGGGATGCCCCGGAAGGCATCCCCTCTTTCATCCACTTCCATCGCTAATTTACTTGGAGCTATATTTTTATTCACCAACATGATATGTGTTTTGCTTGGAGCGTCTTGTATTATTTTTGTCTTTGTGTTTTAGTATACCACAATCATCCTTGCTTTACACACCTTTTGAGAGAGCCATACATGAATTAAAATTTGATAGAATACTCTATGTGCCTCACTTATATCTTTTGAGCTATGTAGTTATGCTCTATGTGCTTCACTTATATCTTTTTGAGCTAAGTAGTTTTGCTCTATGTGCTTCACTTATATATTTTGAGCGTTATAATTTTTCTCTATGTGCTTCACTTAGATCTTTTAGAGCACGGTGGTGGACTTGTTTTAAAGAAACTATTGATCTCTCATGCTTCACTTAAATCATTTTGAGAGTCTTAATAGCATGGTAATTTGCTTAATAATAATATGCTTAGTATTCAAGGTTTGTGAATCTTTCTTTTGAGTGTATTGAATACTAAGAAAAGATTGAAGCATGATAATTGTTTTGAGATATGGAGGTGATAATATTAAAGTCATGCTAGTTGAGTAGTTGTGAATTTAAAGAATACTTGTGTTAAAGTTTGTGATTCCCGTAGCATGCACGTATGGTGAACCGTTATGTGATGAAGTCGGAGCATGATTTATTGATTCATTGTCTTCCTTATGAGTGGCGGTCGGGGACGATCGATGGTCTTTCCCTAGCAATCTATCCCCCTAGGAGCATGCGCGTAATACTTTGCTTTGATAACTTCTAGATTTTTGCAATAAGTATATGAGTTATTTATGACTAATGTTGAGTCCATGGATTATACGCACTCTCACCCTTCCACCTTTGCTAGCCTCTCTAATACCGCGCACCTTTTTCTGGTATCATACACCCACCATATACCTTCCTCAAAACAGCCACCATACCTACCTATTATGGCATTTCCATAGCCATTCCGAGATATATTGTCATGCAACTTTCCACCATTCCATTTATCATGACACATTCATCATTGTCATATTGCATATCCCGGTACACCGCCGAAGGCATTCATATAGAGTCATATTTTGTTCTAAGTATCGAGTTGTAATTGGTGAGTTGTCAGAAAAATAAAAGTGTGACGATCATCATTTTTAGAGCATTGTCCCAAGTAAGGAAAGAATGATGGAGACTATGATTCTCCCATAAGTCGGGATGAGACTTCGGACGAAAAATAAATAAAAGAGGCCAAAGAAGCCCAAATAAAAAGAGAAATAAAAGAGGCCATAAAAATAGAAAAGGCCCAAATAAAAAAATGAGAGAAAAAGAGAGAAGGGACAATGTTACTATCCTTTTACCACACTTGTGCTTCAAAGTAGCACCATGATCTTCATAGTAGAGAGTCTCTCATGTTATCACTTTCATATACTTGTGGGAATCTTTCATTATAGAACTTGGCTTGTATATTATAATGATGGGCTTCCTCAAATTGCCCTAGGTCTTCATGAGCAAGCAAGTTGGATGCACACCCACTTAGCTTATTGTTGAGCTTTCATATACTTATAGCTCTAGTGCATCCGTTGCATGGAAATCCCTACTCACTCACATTGATATCTATTGATGGGCATCTCCATAGCCCTTTGATACGCCTAGTTGATGTGAGACTATCTTCTCCTTTTTGTCTTCTCCACAACCGCCATTCTATTCCACCTATAGTGCTATATCCAAGGCTCACGCTCATGTATTGCGTGAAGATTGAAAAAGTTCTGAAAAAGTTAGAGTATGAAACAATTGCTTGGCTTGTCATCGGGGTTGTGCATGATTGAAATACTTTGTGTGGTGAAGATAGAGCATAGCCAGACTATATGATTTTGTAGGGATAACTTTCTTTGGCCATGTTATTTTGAGAAGACATAATTGCTTTGTAAGTATGCTTGAAGTATTATTATTTTTACGTCAAAATAAACTTTTGTCTTGAATCTTTCGAATCTGAATATTCATATCACAATTAAGAAGATTTGCATTGAAATTATGCCAAGTAGCACTCCGTATCAAAAATTCTTTTTTTATCATTTACCTACTCGAGGACGAGCAGGAATTAAGCATGGGGATGCCTGATACATCTCCAATGTATCTATAATTTTTGATTGCTCCATGCTATATTATCTACTGTTTTGGACTATATTGGGCTTTATTTTCCACTTTTATATTATTTTTGGGACTAACCTGTTAACCGGAGGCCCAGCCCAGAATTGCTGTTTTTTTGCCTATTTCAGTGTTTCGAAGAAACAGGATATCAAACGGAGTCCAAACGGAATGAAACCTTCGGGAACATGATTTTCTCACCGAACGTGATCCAGGAGACTTGGACCCTACGCCAAGGCATCAGAGAGGCGGTCACGAGGGTGGGGGCGGGAGCCCCCCTAGGGCGCGCCCCCTGCCTCGTGGGCCCCTCGGAGCTCCATCGACGTACTCCTTCCTCCTATATATACCTACGTACCCCCAAACGAACAGATACGGAGCCAAAAACCTAATTCCACCGCCGCAACTTTCTGTATCCACGAGATCCCATCTTGGGACCTGTTCCGGAGCTCCGCCGGAGAGGGCCGTCATCACGAAGGGCTTCTACATCATCATAGCCTCTTCGATGAAGTGTGAGTAGTTTACCTCAGACCTTCGGGTCCATATTTAGTAGCTAGATGGCTTCTTCTCTCTTTTTGGATCTCAATACAAAGTTCTCCCCCTCTCTCGTGGAGATCTATTCGATGTAATAGTCTTCTTTTTGTGGTGTGTTTGTTGAGACCGATGAATTGTGGGTTTATGATCAAGTCTATCTATTAATAATATTTGAATCTTCTCTCAATTCTTTTATGTATGATTGGTTATCTTTGCAAGTCTCTTCGAATTATCAGTTTGGTTTGGCCAACTAGATTGGTAGTTCTTGCCATGGGAGAAGTGCTTAGCTTTGGGTTCGATCTTGCGGTGTCCTTTCCCAGTGACAGAAGGGGCAGCAAGGCACGTATTGCATCATTGCCATCGAGGATAACAAGATGGGGTTTATTTCATATTGCATGAATTTTTCTCTCTACATCATGTCATCTTGCTTAAGGCGTTACTCTGTTTTTAACTTAATACTCTAGATGCATGCTGGATAGCGGTCGATGAGTGGAGTAATAGTAGTAGATGCAGAATCGTTTCGGTCTACTTGTCACGAACGTGATGCCTATATACATGATCATACCTAGATATTCTCATAACTATGCTCAATTCTGTCAATTGCTCAACAGTAATTTGTTCACCCACCATAGAATACTTATGCTCTTGAGAGAAGCCACTAGTGAAACCTATGGCCCCCGGTACTATTCTCATCATATTAATCTCCATCACTTTAATCTTGCTTTGCTTTTTTACTTTGCCTTTACTTTTTACTTTGCATCTCTATACCAAAAATACCAAAAAATATTATATCTATCAGATCTCACTCTCGTAAGTGACCGTGAAGGGATTGACAACCCCTAATCGCGTTGGTTGCAAGTAGTTATCGTTTTGTGCAGGTACGAGGGACTTGAGCGTGGCCTCCTACTGGATTGATACCTTGGTTCTCAAAAACTGAGGGAAATACTTACGCTACTCTGCTGCATCATCCCTTCCTCTTCGGGGAAATCCAATGCAAGCTCAAGAGGTAGCATCTCTCTCAAGGAACCCTACAACCAAATAACAAAGAGTCTCTTGTCTCCCCAACACACCCAATACAATGGTAAATTGTATAGGTGCACTAGTTCGGCGAAGAGATGGTGATACAGGTGCAATATGGATGGTAGATATAGGTTTTTGTAATCTAAAAATATAAAAACAGCAAGGTAGCAAGCGATAAAAGTGAGCGTAAACGGTATTGAAATGCTAGGAAACAAGGCCTAAGGTTCATACTTTCACTAGTGCAAGTTCTCTCAACAATAATAACATAATTGGATCATATAACAATCCCTCAACATGCAACAAAGAGTCACTCCAAAGTCACTAATAATGGAGAACAAACGAAGAGATTATTGTAGGGTACGAAACCACCTCAAAGTTATTCTTTCTGATCGATCTATTCAAGAGTTCATAGTAAAATAATACGAAGCTATTATTTCCGTTCAATCTATCCTAGAGTTCGTACTAGAATAACAACTTAAGACGCAAATCCACCAAAACCCTAATGTCACCTAGATACTCCAATGTCACCTCAAGTATCCGTGGGTATGATTATACGATATGCATCACACAATCTTAGACTCATCTATTCAACCAACACAAAGAACTTCAAAGAGTGACCCAAAGTTTCTATCGGAGAGTCAAGATAAAAACGTGTGCCAACCCCTATGCATAAGTTCATGAGGTCACAGAACCCGCAAGTTGATCACCAAAACAAACATCAAGTAGATCACGTGAATATCCCTTTGTCACCACATATAAGCACATGCAAGACATACATCAAGTGTTCTCAAATCCTTAAAGACTCAATACGATAAGATAACTTCAAAGGGAAAACTCAATTCATCACAAGACAGTAGAGGGGGAGAAACATCATAAGATCCAACTATAATAGCAAAGCTCGTGATACATCAAGATCGTGCCGAATCAAGAACACGAGAGAGAGATAGATAGAGAGAGAGAGAGATCAAACACATAGCTACTAGTACATACCCTCAGCCCCGAGGGTGAACTACTCCCTCCTCGTCATGGAGAGCGCCGGGATGATGAAGATGGCCACCGGAGAGGGTACCAGAACGAGTCTAGATTGGTTTTCGGTGGCTACGGAGGCTTGCGGCGGCGGAACTCCCGATCTAGGTTTCTTTCTGGAAGTTTGGGTATATATAAGAGGTGTTGGAGTCGGGAACAAGTTAGGGGGGGTCTTCGAGGCGGCCACGAGGTAGGGGGCGCGCCCAGGGGGTAGGGCGTGCCCCCAGCCTCGTGGTGGCCTCGGGACTCTTCTGGCCCATGTCCGGTACTCCGTGGGCTTCTTCTGGTCCAAAAATGATCTCCGTGAAATTTGAGGTCAATTTGTCTGCGTTTGGTTTTCCTTTTCCGTGATACTCAAAAACAAGGAAAAAACAGAAATTCGCACTAGGCTCTAGGTTAATAGGTTAGTCCCCAAAATCATATAAAATAGCATATAAATGCATATAAAACATCCAAGGTTGATAATATAATAGCATGGAACAATCAAAAATTGTAGATACGTTGGAGACATATCAGACCGGCTCTGAGCCGATTCAGACACAGTGGGCACCAAATGTGGAGAGCAAAACACATTTGATTCAATCTCGTCCGAAAGACCTCTATCTCTCCATCCATTTTCCCATCCATACACCGTGGGCGGCAAAACAAACTTGACTCGGCCAAAATTGATGTAGGCAAATATTTTTAATAGGGGCAGGTTTGTAACTTCACTCAGACGTGACACAACCAGCCTACCTGTCAGCCCCGTTCATACACCGTGGGCACCAACCATGGGCGCCAAAACACCCTCTCCTCACCCGAAATCGCTCTGGGAAAATATTGGGGAGATGCGAGATTACCGTCCTATCCCCAACTGACGAGACGTCCAAATTTTAAATAAGGGCTAAGTTGATAACTTCCCAATACTTCAGACAGGCGCGTCCCAAAAACATGGTTCCCCGTACCTTTCCCTCCATTTTCCCATTCATACACCGTCCATGCTAGAACACCATCCCCACACCAGCCTCCTCCATCCGCCACCCCATCCATCGCCGCCGTCCTCCACCATGCCAGAGCGCCTACCAAGACCGCGTTGTCCACTGCTAGAGATGGATGTTTCTCATCCAGGACGATAGACCAGGAGCCTTGCAGCGCGTCACTACAAAAAAAAGACACGTCCATGACATTTTTGGTGGAATGAATTTTTTTGTCATGCTTATGACACTTCTATGATGATAATGTGGTGGGCTCCTACTTCTATGACGAAAAATCATGACAGAAAATGGGCTTTTCATCCTGGGTGGGCCTGAGACGCAGTTGCATGACATTCTTTGGGCCGTCCATGATAGAAAAAATCGTGGTAGAAGCGAGGGCGAGGAAAATATCAAGGAGTTCCCGGTTACGGTGGGTGGTCGGGGCCGAGCAATGCACAGAGGGATTGCACGTTTCTCTCGTACACGTACGCGTGTGGGTGCGAGGCCTTGGGATCTAACTGAACCCGTGCGAGGCGTTCACTTACTGAACTCGAGCAATTGCACTGGCTACGTGTTACTGAACCTGAGTGATCGATCGATCCCTGGCTGTTAACTGAACCCGACTGAACGATTCCTTTGCTATTGCTGCTAACTGAAGTCGATCGAACCTTCTGCCTCTTGATGAATAGTGAGCATTGTCTGGGTTTGGATGAACAGTTCCCAGTGGGGGATGGATGAACAGGACCCCGTGGTAGTAGAGGCCGTTGCCGCTGGATGAACAGGACCCCTACCGAGTCGGTTGGGGGTGGATGAACAGTAGCCGATGGAGGCTGGATGAATAGGACCCCGTGGAGGGCTGGTTGAATAGTACCAGTTGAGGTTGGATAAACAGGAGCCTGTGGAGGCAGGAGGGAGATGTCGTGGATGAACAGTAGTAGGTGGAGGCTGGAGGAGGTCGACGGTGGATGAACAGTAGCCCCCGGAGTCCCATTTGGCGGTACGCGACACCCCTCTCGATGAACAGGACCCTGTTTCGACCGTAGGAGGTCAAAGAGAAGTCTATTTCCTCTGTTTTGCATTATGCCACACCCCTCCTGATCAATAGGACCCCATTTCAACCGTAGGTGCTCCAATAGAAGTCCGTTTCCTTCGTTTTGCGGTATGCCAGACCCCTTATGATGAACATGATCCCGTTTCGACCGTAGGCGGTTGAACAGAAGGCCGTTTCCTACGTTCTGCGGTACGCCAGGCCTTGTTTCGGCTGTTCCATCCAAGCCGGTTGGCTCCCGATGAACAGGACGCATTCCATTGCCTCTCGATGAACATGACGTAGTTTCTCCATTCTGACCCAGCCAGTTGGCTACCGATGAACAGGACATCATCGCTTTACGTGTTCGCAACCCTGCCCATATGTACATGCGTAGCCGTATTTACTTTCTTGCAGCGTGGTTGTACGTACATGTACATGATATAGACGGGAATACGTGACATGTTTTGTCTGCGCCTCTACTACAACACGTGCCGCTCCTTACTCGGTCACGATTCATCACTGCAGAGAGACCAATCGACCAATATGTACGGACACGTTTGCGACAAGACACACAATCCTTCATACGGTTTGATCGGGTGGGTCCCACCTGTCAGGGAGGATAAGGAGGCACTTCCTTGCGTGCGAAGATATAACTAGTGGGTCCCAACTGTCAGGGGGAAGAATAAGTTTTTTTGTAATATGGACACACTTGCTTGTATGCGAAGATGGAGTTGGTGGGTCCCAGCTATCAGTGGCAGGAATAAGGAGGCACTTCCTTTCTTGCGAAGATATACGTGGTGGGTCCCAGCTTTCAGGGGGAGGAATAATTTTATTTTCGTGTAATACGGAGGCGGTTGCATGTGTGCGTCCATGGACCTGGTGCGTCCCCATTCTCAGCCTCTCCACGCCCAGTCCTCTTCCGATGACTCTCATTTGTTGACCACGTTGACCATGCCGCGCCGAGCACATCCAAGGTGGTGGACGACGGCGAGGCCCCGGGCGGCAACGAGCCGAAGATGGGAAGACACGGGAGTGGAGTCACAGACTAAGAGGTGTACGAGGGTTAACTGGTTCTGGTGCGGCATGGTTCGGCAGACAATGGAGAATAATAGGACGTGTGGAGGGGTGGAGGGATGGCCTGGCCGACGGTCGGGCAGCGGTTCACAGTGAAGCGTTCTAAGCAGAGCTGCTAGCAGCAGAAAGTGGGAGCAGGTGGTCCCGACAGCGCTAGAGGAAGAAGACGAGAGATTTAAGATGGATGCCGGTCGTTGGATGTAAATCCAACGACTATTGATGTCAGAATCATTTGTTGACTATGCTGCCAACGACTTGCGTTCGCTTCAACCTATAGGCCAACATTTCAGCCTCCAAAAATGTGGCACATATTCAACTCATTTTTTTAGAATTTATAGTCCATTTGATCTTTTTTGAGAATTACATTCCATTTGCTAGGCTGGGTGAACAAATAATGTAACGTCCATGCGGCCCATTTTTTGGCCATTTTCACTTTCTTGAAATACACGAATTTTCTGGGCTAGCGGAACAAATAATGTAGCGTCCTTGCGGCCCATTTATTTTTTGTATAAAATTATAGCCCATGTGCACTTTCTCGAAATACATGATTTTGCTGGGCTCGTTCTAATTATAATGTTGGGTTGGGCTCAACAATGTTATCAAAAAATAAACAAGGGCTGTGCATTTTGTTATAAATATATTTAAATAATAAGTGCTTTATTATGACATTGGTCCTTAAATGTTACCAAGCTTTTGTACACAATCACCAAGATTTTCGTTGCCTTAATGTAAAAAATTCCAGGATTTTATTGTTAAAAATTTATTTTTATAAGTTAATAAGACGTGGGATATTTTTTTCTTATATATGTAAGTATCTGTTAAATATATGATGACAATAACAATAAAACTCCCTCCGTTTCTTTTTAGTCCGCATATAAGGTTTGGTCAAAGTCAAGCTTTGTAGAGTTTGACTAACTTTATATTATAGAATATAAACATTCACAATATGAAATCAATATTATCAGATGCACCATGAAACGCATGTTCATACTATATAGTTTTAGTATTGTAGATGTTCATATTTTTTTATATAAATTTGGTCAAACTTTGTGCAGTTTGACTTTGACCAAATCTTATATGCATAGTAAAAAGAAATGGAGGGAGTATATAATAACATATAAATAATATAAATATATATAATATAGTTAGAAGGGAAACCTAAGTTGGACCTGGCATTCCTATTCTTATATAGGAAAATAGAACAGATCTCTGCATTTTCCTCAAAAAAATACATAAGTTGGGCTGCAGATGTTTCGGGAAAAATGAAACCTAGGATGGGAGGACCATACGCCGGTGGATACATGACGGCCCTAAGGAAAATACAAACCAGCTTGTCACGGGTTGCACGTGCTAAAAAATAAAGCCTAGACGGGGCAGCCCACAACCCAGCTGATACTTGCTGGCCCAATGATAATAAATGATACCTGCCAGCTCCCCGGATTTGTTGTAAATTTACCTCCTTCAGTAACTACGTTGAAGCACCTCAAAAAATGTAACTATATGGACAAACCCGTGGGCCCCACCGTCATTACAATATTAGGAGGAAGTATTTTTCAATGAGCCACTTGCTTGCATACGGCCATGGACCTCGTGGGTCCCAACTGTCCGCCTCTCCACGTAAAGTCCTCTCCAGATTCCTCTCGTTTGTTCAGCATGTTCACAATGGCAGACAACGGCGCCGCGGCGAGCGCACAAAGGCGAAGGATGATGTCCAGGCCCCGGACGAGAACGAACTGGAGCCGAGGAAGGCATGCTACAGTAATGGTAGATGTTGTGCCTGATTTCTAGCAAAACTACTGAACTATCCTAGTGGCCAAGTGACACTACTCAACCGCAGTTCCGCTAGGGTTCGATTCCACCTGATGTAGTGAAAATATCTCCATTTCTTGCCTCTGCCATTATTGGCATGTGGGCCCCCATTGTCATCTACGCACACCATCTCCAACACTTGCCAAAACTTCGTCCCTCGTTTTCTCTGTTTTTCGCACACTCGACATTGTGTGGGCATTTTAAAAATATCATATCTTTTTGACTGTGCATCATATGAAGATGTGCTATGAATGAACGTTGACCAGCATGATGTTAACTAGCTGGTAGTTCCATTTTCGACCATGAATAAAACTTCCAATATGATGTTATCCCTATTTGAAAAGGGCGTGTTAATATAAATGCTCTGCCTCTGAAACTTGCAGTTTCTTCTCTAAGAAGCACATTGTCTGCAATTTTATATGTAACTACGTTTTAAGTGCTAAAAATAAATCTCTAGAATTCATAAAATACTTCATATGATCAATACTGCAAATATGAAATTCAAAAGACATTCCTATCTGAAAGTACTCTCAAAATACACAACACAAAACACAATTCATAACCTGCAAATATTGACAACCCTAAGCTCCTCCTGACAATTCAGAACCTGCCTGACTAATGGGTTGGGGGCAGTCCCCTCCTATTCCTCGGCGGTAGACAGTCGCCCCGTGAGACAAAGTGAACAACGAGGGAGAGGATGGCAGGGAAGCGTCGTCGGGCCAACAGCTTTTCTCCTCAGGGAAGAGTTGGGTTTGGTCGACGAAGACTCCACCAGCTCGCTCTGGCACAACACCCTCACAAATGACATCCTGTAGATGCTCAATCCTTTAATCTCCAGTTGATGCTCCATCTTGGATCGATACTCCCACCACCACTACTTCACGATCGGATTCGGTGAATCTGTTTGCTCCATGGCCGAGAGGAGCAGCTCTATGTACTCCAGCGCGACTCCCTTTGGGAGTATCGCCGCCTTTTCGCTCTGTTGTAGATATTTGGCCATGGATGTCGCCGTCGCCGCTAACTGGTCCTTGTTGTCAAACCAAGACTGTATCTCCAACATCCTAGCTAGCTTCACAGGTTCGTCGTCTGCGATCCTCACGTATCGGTTGTACTCCTCCATCGATCCACTTCTCCACATCACCTTCACTCACCGGCAGTGGTTTTTGAATGGAAGAGGAGACGAGCGGCGCTAGTTTTGGATTAGAATGGGAGAGGAGAACAACACTAGTTTTGGATTGGAACAGGAGAGGAGGGGCGGTGGTATTGAAATGGAAGAGGAGAGGAGCAGCGCTGGATTTGGATTGAACAGGAGAGCAATGGCGGTGGTTTAAGAGGAGAGGAGCGGCGCTGGTCTAGGAAGTACTTCTTTGTTTTGCGTATGTTGGGTCAAAGTTTAACCACGTACTATATTTGACAAGCAAAATGTGAATGCATGTCAACAAAAATTGTATCGTTTGGTTCGTATATGAATATACTTTCAAATTATATTATTTTTGCAACGTATAACATATATTTTGTTTGTGAAAATCATGGTCAAATATGACCCAGAATACTAGGGAGACTAGTTAATGTGGGGTCGCTTTCTTAATTGAATGGTAAATTCATTTTGATTTTGATCCAGTCACACCGCGTCGGCCCTCGCGTCCAATCCTAAATCACTCTCGCACGCTCCTCTCCCTCTTCTCCGTTGCAAAACCACCTCTCCTCTCCATCATCTCCATTCCAAAACCACCGTCTCACCTCTCCATCTTCTCCATTGCAAAACCACCCCCTCTCCTCTCCATATTCTCCGTTGCAAAACCACTGTCTCGCCTTTCCCTTTTCTCCATTGCAAGACCACCGTCTCCCCTCCCATCTTCCAAAGCTAGCACCGGACCTCTAAGAAGGACATTGTCGGTGTCAAAACCGGCAGATCTTGGGTAGGGGGTCCCGAACTGTGCATCTAGGCCGGATGGTAACAGGAGGCAGGGAACACTTTGTTTTACCCAGGTTCGGGCCCTCTTGATGGAGGTAATACCCTACTCCTTCTTGATTAATATTGATGATATGGGTAGTACAAGAGTAGATCTACCACGAGATCAAGGAGGCTAAACCCTAGAAGCTAGCCTATGGTATGATTGTTGTGTATGGAGTTGATTGCATACGGACTACAACCCTCTGGTTTATATAGACACCGGATAGGGTTAGGGTTACATAAAGTCGGTTACAATGGTAGGAGATCTTGAATATCCGCATCGCCAAGCTTGCCTCCCATACCAAGGAAAGTCCCATCCGGACACGGGATGAAGTCTTCAATCTTGTATCTTCATAGTCCAGGAGTCCGGCTAAAGGTATAGTCCGGCTACCCGAACACCCCCTAATCCAGGACTCCCTCAGTAGCCCCCGAACCAGGCTTCAATGACGATGAGTCCGGCATGCAGATTGTTCGGCATTGCAAGGCGGGTTCCTCTCCAAATCTTGTGTACCTGTAGGAATAATGTCAGATTTTTGTAACGTAGTGATCCTCGGCTTCCACGCCCAATAATGGCCGTCTTCCGCGTGTTCAAACGAATGCAAAAAGCCGGGGTGTGCTTACATCCACACCCCTAGCCGTATAAACGAGCCGCCTATTTAATGGGATGGGGATTTAGGTCCAAACCACATCTTCTCCTCTCCACGAGTTATCATCAGAGCGCTTCCAGCAAAGGTCCATTCCAACATGGCCAGCCGTCGCAGCTCCTCCCCTCGCCCCTCCGGTCCCAAACCCGAGGACTGGGAGAGTTGCACCGTCCCGCATAGCAAGTTAGCGTCACTTCAGGCCAAGGGATTTGTCCCTCAGGCATACATGGTCCCGGTCCGAGCCGGTCTCGCCACCTATAATGGCGGAAAACAAGCGGAGAGCACCCCCAATCCTTCTAAAGGAGAGCGGGTGTGCCTCGTCCCCTATCTAATAAGGGGACTGGGATTTCCAATTCATCCATTTCTCCGTGGGCTTCTGGAGTTCTATGGCCTCCAGGTGCACAATCTCACGCCCGCCTCCGTATTGCATATTGCGGGTTTCGTCGCCCTTTGCGAGCTAGTTTTAGGCCTTGAGGCTCATTTCGCGTTGTGGAAGAGGTTATTCTGCCTGGTGCCCCGTTCTCAAAAGGGGTCTATATACCAAGTGGGCGGAGCCGAAGTATGGCGCATCGCCGGGACCGGATACCTATCCGGAACCCCAAAGAAGGTGTTTGAGGACTGGCCTTCGGAATGGTTCTATATAGATGATGTCCCGCTACCGGACCCTATCCGGGTCGGTCTCCCTGAGTTCAACAGTGCTGCATTGAAGAAACGCTTGAGCTGGCGTCCGTGGAGCTCTCAGAGAGAAAGCGACGGAGACGTCCTTTACCTGATGGTCCGGATAAGACTGTTGGCTCATTCCGGACTAACCATGATTGGAGTCATGGCCGCATGCATTATGCGGGGGGTGCAGCCGCTTCAATATAGAGGCCACCCCAAGTGGGATTTCAACGGGGAGGATGACACCACTCGTTACGGTCGTAAGGGGCCAGCCTCAGCTGCCGCCCTAGTAAAGATCTTATCCTCTTTGTACAAGGGAGAAAAGGAGGAATTCCTCCGCGTCAATCTGCAGGCCGGATTTACTATGTACGATCCTCCAAGTTGGGTAAGTGAATAATTGCGCTTGCCCGTTTGTTTCATACTCCCATGGTTAGATATGTAGTCTAACGACTTCAATGCAGGAACTGCGACAGGTGGTAAAGGATATAAATAGCCGCCCTCCACAGCCCGAGGACCCAGAACGGTCCCTCGGTCCGGACTCTGAAGAGGATCCGGACATATCGGTGGAGCTTATCGATGGGGTGTTCCATCAGCTAAGCAAGGACAATACCTTGGTAGCCATCACGGCTGATTACCTAGGGTTAATCCCGGACTCCCAGGTGATAGAAACCGGAGCCTCATTCCCTTGAGAGAGATTCCATTCTCATGTATTCCGGTGTTTCTGATGACAACCGTGTTTTGCAGGGGAGATTTCCGAGGCAGGAGGCCGAACCTGCGGCGGCTAGCCAACGAGGGGTCGCAGGGCCCCGTGGGGCAAAAAGGAATGTAGTCCGGACTGAGATGCCGGCGCAAAGGTATAGCGCACCCTCTATTTCCCTGGTGTTATTCTGTCAGGGCATATTAACGTTCGTGCTATCTTCAGAACGAAGAGACCTTGCCGGACTACATCCCGAGAGGTTGCCAATCGCGCCTCAACCAGCTAGGCTCCAATGTCTGGCCAGGAAGCGGGGCGAGCACAAGGCGCGCACCGGACGCTCCTCCGACGGAGGATGCGGACAGGCTGTCTGCCACAAATTCTGAAGTGGAGAGTGCCATGAACCACATGCGTCGCCGAACAGTTCTACGCGACGCTTGTTTCTCCCAAGAGGCTTTAGATGCCTTTAATTCGGGAGATTCGTACCTCCGTGCCGCTCAAAATGGTTTAGCCAAAGCCACAGAGCAGTATGTAAAAGACATACGGGTAAGAAAATTTTGGTCAAATATATATATACCAGTAGCCCCGAGACTTGAAACAGTTAGAGCAACTGATTTAAGGATCATTTAATATGCAGCTTCTTGCAAAGAAGAATACCGTACTGTCCCAGGAGCTGGAAAAGTGCAAGGCCCAACTAGAGGCCGCACTAGCCGCAGCAGGGGAGCCCAAAGAGACCCCCTCAGGTAAGATACACTTCGAAAGATTAGTATTGTGCGGTGTGGGTGCAAATCTGACAAATCATATTGCGGATGGCGCCGGACTAGATCCGGACAAGCAACAACTCTTACGCCGGCTAAAGGCCGGTGAGAGTATGTTGACAAAGGTGAGGCGAGAGAAGAATGATCTTCAGGATGCCAATACCAAGCTGGACGTCGAACTTAAAGATGTTCGTGGCCAGCTGTCGGACTCCATGAAGGAGAATCAGCGGCTTCGACGCGGCATTTTTAGTAAGTGCTTGAACGAACTTTGAAAAAGAAGTCCGACGAGGAAGTCGACTAACAGAGTAATGTCTATAGGTATGCTCACAGGCCGTCCTGCAGAGGAGATGCCCGGGGTGACCTTCTTCTCGAACTCATGCAACTACACGAGCGAATTCGGCATGGGATGCGAGGCGTTGCCCAAGCCTTATGGCCTACCCACTCCATGCCCGAGGGCCTTGGAGAGCTTGCGGAGAAGCTGAAGGGAGCTCGGCGGCGCTTACGGTTGTGGAAGATATCGGCCTGCCGACAAGGCGCTAGGGAGGCCTGGGCCATGGTGAAGACCCGTTTTACGAAGTCTGACCCAAACCACATGGCCGAGGTCGGACCAGTGGGGCCTGACGGGAAGGAGATCCCTGTAAGCTTAGTATACGGCCAAGTAGAGTTAGCCGCGAAGTATTCCCAGCAGGACTATAAATTAGACAGCCTATTAGATGGTATAGAATAGGAATACAATCAGTCAGAATGACTGTGTAATTTTGAATTGACATGTGCAATGCCTTCTAGCCGGATTGTAGATCGTTTGTCGTTGCCAACCTTTTCGCTTCAACCTCGGGACCTGACGGTCCGGAGTGTGTCCGAATACCATAGCGGTTATATAAGAACCGTGGTATGCGTGGAGACCAGGCGTAGGGGTCATTAGTGCTTTATCAGACAAGTGCCCAACTAGTTATGTTATATTACATGGTTAGTAAGAAACATCTTCCAGAGAGAATAGTTCCGTTAGGGGTTCCTTTCGCTGGGAGGAATGCCCTAAAGTGCATGTCCGGACTGCGTAAAAAGACGCAGAAAAAAAGCATCTGGGGGCGCATAAAATGAGTAAAAAGATCATCTTTTATCTCACCGACCGAATATTCCCTTAAGAACGCTAGCTTTCAGCTTCACTCAGTCTGAGGTACACATCCGGCTGACCCGGCAGTAACAATCGCAGAGGTGCTCCCTTTACCGCCTAGCGAAACAATCGGGAACGTAGGGGTAAGCACAGGAGCCAGGCAACCCAGCTTGGCCAAAACTTAAGTCATATCGATGCATATAATGGTGAAGAAAAAGGTACATGCGGAAGTTTGACGCATGTGTTGGGCGTGAAGCCCGTATAAATAAGCTTCTGTTAAAGAAGCCCCCAGGTTTAATGAGCGCGAGTGGCGCGTCACTAGATGAGCCTTTAAGGGCTATAAAAGAAAAGAGGGGAAGGAGAGAAATGTAAGACAGAAAAATGCAAAAAATGGACAGAGGAAGGAGACGAACACAGAGTCCGGCGCTAGGCATAGAATCTTCGGAGACGGGTGGCGCTCCACGGGTTCGGCTCGAGTCGGTTATCCGATGCATCTCGCAGGCGGTACGCCCCGCCAGTCAGGACTTGGTCGATTACGAATGGACCTTCCCACTTGGGCTTGAGTTTGTCCTTTTTCTTATCCGGCAGGCATAGAACTAGTTCGCCGACATTGTAATTTTTGGCCCATACTTCTCTGCTTTGATATCTTCGGGCCTGCTGTTGATAAAATGCGGAACGGGCTTTTGCCACGTCACGCTCCTCCTCCAGGGTGTCCAAGTTGTCCTGCCGATCGAGCTCGGCTTCTCTTTCTTCGTACATGCGCACTCTAGGTGAGTCATGAATTATGTCGCAGGGCAGAACTGCCTCTGCGCCGTACACCATAAAGAATGGTGTGTATTCGGTGGTGCAATTTGGCGTGGTCCGCAGCCCCCATAGCACGGAGTCGAGCTCCTCTACCCAGTGCGTGTTAGATTCCTTGAGGGACCGCACCAGTCTGGGTTTAATGCCGCTCATGATAAGACCATTTGCACGTTCGACCTGGCCATTGGTTTGTGGGTGATAGACGGAAGCATAATCGAGCTTGATGCCCATGTTTTTGCACTAGAGTTTTACCTCGTCGGCGGTAAAGTTTGTACCATTATCGGTTATGATGCTGTGGGGGACGCCATAATGGTGTACAACCCCGGATATGAAGTCTATCACAGGTCCGGATTCGATCGTTTTAACAGGCTTGGCTTCTATCCATTTGGTGAATTTATCCACCATGACCAGTAAGTATTTTTTCCTATCGGTCCCACCTTTAAGGGGTTCGACCATGTCAAGCCCCCAGACCGCAAAAGGCCAGGTGATGGGTATGGTTTGGAGTGCGGTGGGTGGCATATGGCTTTGGTTGGCAAAAAGTTGGCAACCAGCGCATCGTTGGACTAGGTCCTGAGCGTCTGCCCGGGCCGTCGGCCAATAAAAGCCTGTACGGAAAGCCTTGCTAACAAGGGATCGAGCAGCGGCGTGGTGACCACCGAGTCCGGCATGAATTGTAGCCAGAAGGTTCCGCCCTTCCTCTTCGGAGATGCACCTTTGAAGGACTCCGGTAGCGCTTTTCTTATAAAGCTCTCCCTCATGGACTCTATAGGCTTTAGATCGCCGCACTATGCAGCAGGCCTCGTTTTGGTCCTCCGGGAGTTCCTGCCTAGTAAGGTAGGCTAGGAATGGTTCTGTCCACGGGGCGATGACCGCCATTATTACGTGGGCTGAAGGTGTAATTTCATTGGCAGAGCCTCCAATTGTGTCAGATTGTTCGGCGTCGAGTGGTGCGGCTGGGTCCGGGCTGTTATTTGCGGGTTCCCCCTCCCATGCTACGGATGGCTTGAACAATCTTTCCAAAAAGATGTTGGGGGGGACTGCATCGCGTCTTGCTCCGATGCGTGCCAGGACTTCCGCTGCTTGTTTGTTTTCTCGGGCTATATGGTGAAACTCCAGCCCTTCGAACCGAGCTGACATTTTTAGGACGGCGTTGCGGTCAGCTGCCATTTTTGGGTCCTTGGCGTCGAAGTCTCCATATATTTGGGATATCGCGAGGTTTGAATCCCCGCGTACCTCTAGGCGCTGGATACCCATGGATACTGCTATCCGGAGGCCATGTAGGAGGGCCTCATATTCGGCTGCATTGTTGGAATCCATGTACATGATCTGGAGCACATATTGGACTGTGTCTCCCGTGGGGGGCGTCAGGATGACGCCAGCCCCCAGTCCGGCCAACATTTTGGAGCCGTCGAAATGCATAATCCAGTTTGAATATGTGCCGTACTCTTTAGGGAGCTCGGCCTCCGTCCATTCTGCGACGAAGTCGGCCAAAACTTGCGATTTAATAGCTCGCCATGGCTTATAGGTTATATCAAACGGGAGAAGCTCGATGGCCCATTTTGCAATCCGGCCCATTGCGTCGCGGTTGTTGATAATATCGTTGAGTGGTACATCCGAGGCTACTGTTATGGAACACTCTTGAAAGTAGTGTCGTAGCTTCCGGGATGCCATGAATACCGCGTATGCAATCTTTTGATAAAGCGGGTACCATGATTTGCATGGACTGAGGACGGTGGATACGTAGTAGACCGGCCTTTGAAGGGGGAATTTGTGTCCATCCGTTTCCCGCTCGACAACGAGTGCTGCGTTGACAACTTGATGTGTTGCTGCAATGTACAATAACATTGGTTCGCCGGTGTTCGGCACGGCCAGGACTGGGTTTGTTGCCAATATGGCTTTTATTTCATCAAGTCCGACCGTGGCGTCCTCTGTCCACTCGAAGTGTTCGGTGCGCCGAAGGAGGCGATAGAGGGGTAGTGCCTTTTCTCCCAAGCGGGAGATGAAGCGGCTTAAAGCCGCCACGCATCGGGTTACTTTTTGTATTTGTTTGAAGTCCTTTGGGATATCCAATTGTGACAAAGCTCGGATCTTGGCTGGATTTGCTTCAATTCCTCTACCGGATACAATGAAGCCCAAGAGCTTTCCGGCTGGGACGCCGAAGACGCATTTTTCTGGGTTGAGCTTGATGTCATATTTTTGGAGGTTATCGAATGTAAGCCTCAAGTCGTCTACTAGAGATTCGACATGTCTTGATTTGATGACCACATCGTCCACATACGCCTCCACTGTTTTGCCTATCTGATTTGCCAGACATGTCTAGATCATGCGCTGATATGTTGCGCCGGCGTTTTTTAGCCCGAAGGGCATTGTGTTGAAGCAGAATGGGCCGTATGGTGTGATGAATGCTGTTGCAGCTTGGTCTGATTCTGCCATCTTGATTTGATGGTAACCGGAGTATGCGTCGAGGAAACATGACAAATCATGTCCTGCGGTGGCATCGATAATTTGGTCGATGCGGGGGAGGGGGAAGGGATCCTTTGGGCAAGCCTTGTTAAGGTCTTTAAAGTCGACACACAGGCGCCAGGATTTGTCCTTCTTTGGTACCATCACCAGGTTTGCTAGCCAGTCCGGATGTTTTATTTCTCTAATGAATTCGGCCTCCAATAGCTTGGCTAGCTCCTCTCCCATAGCCTGTCTCTTGGGTTCGGAAAAACGCCGAAGGGCTTGTTTGACAGGTTTGAATCCTTTTAGGATATTTAAGCTGTGTTCGGCCAGCCTGCGTGGGATCACTGGCATGTCTGAAGGGTGCCAGGCGAAAATGTCCCAGTTCTCTCGTAGGAACTCTCGCAGTGCGGCGTCTACATCAGGGTTCAGTCGTGCCCCGATGGTAGCTGTTTTATTGGGGTCCGTTGGATGGACCTGGAATTTGACTATTTTGTCAGCTGGCTTGAAGGATGTGGATTTGGGTCTCGTGTCGAGTATCACATCATCCCTGTTAACCGTGGAGCGCAGCGCAGTCAGTTCCTTGGCCGCTAAGGCTTCGGATAGTGCCTCAAGGGCTAATGCAGCCGTCTTGTTTTCGGCGCGGAGTGCTATGTTCGGATCACTAGCTAGAGTGATAATTCCATTCGGCCCGGGCATCTTAAGCTTCATGTACCCGTAATGGGGTATTGCTTGGAAGATTTTGAATGCTTCCCGCCCTAGTAAAGCGTGATGTCCGCTCTTAAACAGGGCCACCTGAAACGTGACTTCTACGGACCTATAATTATCCGGCGTGTCGAACACCACATCTAGCGTGATTTTTCCTGTGCAGCGCGCTTCCCGACTGGGGATTATTCCTCTAAAGGTTGTGCTGCTTCACTCGGTGCGGTTCTAGTCTATTTCCATTTTTTGAAGGGTTTCCTCATAAATGAGGTTCAGTCCGCTGCCTCCATCCATGAGCACCTTGGTGAGGTGAAAGCCGTCCACTATGGGACTGAGGACCAATGCGGCTGGTGCTCGGGCTGTTCGGAATCTAGGTTCATCACTTGCGTTGAAGGTAATAGCAGTGTCGCTCCATGGATTTATTGTTGCAAATTGATAGACTTCGGCGAGGCTGCGGAGTGTTCTTTTTCGCATGTTGTTTGATGCGAAAGTCTCGAAGACTGTGAGAACGGTACTGGTGTCCTCGGGCTGGCTTTCTGCGGCCTCCAAGATTAAGAGGTCCTCGCCAATTTTGGCCACCTGCCGGAGTATCCAACATGCTCTAAGGTTGTGATTTGGTGTGGCGTCCTCTGTACTGTGAATTCTACAGGGTCCATCAAGCCACCTTTCCAGCACGGTTCCATGCCCTGTAGAGGGTTTTGGCTTTTTGGTGTTTATCCCGGGTGTCCTATGATGATGCACCCTCTTAGTTCGGACGGGATTACTATTCAAGGCCGGATTATCCAAAAATTTTATTTCGGTTTTCCAGGCGCTTTCCATCGCACAGTATTTTTGTACTATGGACGCCAATTCAGCGAAGCGTGTAATATCACGACGACTTACAGCGTTAAGGATTCCCTCGTCCATGCAATTACTGCAAAAATTAGAGATTGTGTCTCCCTCGCGGCAATCCTTTATCCTGTTCATAACCAGGAGGAATCTGGCCCAGTAATGATGTACTGTTTCCTCGGGCCTCTGCCTGATTTGGGAGAGATCGCTTATGTTCGGGTGGGCGGGTGTCGTTGAATCTGAAGCCTCACCCAATCCAAGATTCGGAGGCCGTAGAGTTTCCGAACTCTGAAGTTCGGGTTCTTGGACGTTGTCCAACGAATCTATCCCGTTGCCTGATCCTAAGCTCAGGTCTTGAGTTACATCCTCCTCTCTGCGGGTATCCGGCTTGGAGGAGTCGGGAATTCGGATGTAGCTAGTCCTTAAAATAGATGAAGGGTCGCCACACTGCGCCTCTACCACGGCAACGTGGTGGGTGACTTGGGGAGAGTTAATTTCTCTTAGATCGGGTTTAAGCCCAACCTGGTCGTAATCCGTAGCGACCCCCAGGGCGGCGATGCGATCCAAGAGCTCGTTTACGGAAGAGAGCTCCATTGGATCTAGCTGCTCGATGAGCTCCGAGCTTACATGTAGGTTGCTTTTGATGACCCGAGAGGTCATCGTCGGCGCAACAGCCGAACAGGCGGTCATGAGAAAACCACCTAGCCGGAGGGTTTGGCCGACAGCCAAGGCTCCCTTAGCAACGGCGCCGTCTTTAAAGACAGGAGGAGGCATCCTTCCTGATTGTGACGGCACAGAGGAACTCTCAATGAAAGCACCAATGTCGGTGTCAAAACCGGCGGATCTCGGGTAGGGGGTCCCGAACTGTGCGTCTAGGCCGGATGGTAACAGGAGGCAGGGAACACTTTGTTTTACCCAGGTTCGGGCCCTCTCAATGGAGGTAATACCCTACTCCTGCTTGATTAATATTGATGATATGGGTAGTACAAGAGTAGATCTACCACAAGATCAAGGAGGCTAAACCCCAGAAGCTAGCCTATGGTATGATTGTTGTGTATGGAGTTGATTGCCTACGGACTACAACCCTTCGGTTTATATAGACACCGGATAGGGTTAGGGTTACATAAAGTCGGTTACAATGGTAGGAGATCTTGAATATCCGCATCGCCAAGCTTACCTCCCACACCAAGGAAAGTCCCAGCCGGACACGGGACGAAGTCTTCAATCTTGTATCTTCATAGTCCAGGAGTCCGGCTGAAGGTATAGTCCGGCTACCCGAACACCCCCTAATCCAGGACTCCCTCAGACATCTATGGAGAGGATGCAACAACGAATCGCGAAGATCCCCGGTAGATACCAGGTGAAGTTAGCCAGGTTGAAGGAGATCCTTACTTGGTTTGACAACGAGTGGGAGATTTTGAGGACGGCGAGGGCCATGTGGCCATGTATGCGAAAGAGTAAGACGGTGGTGATGAGGGCGGCGATGTACTCCTCGGCGACAGTCACACCGCGGTCCTTTGAGTTCATCGAGTATCTCCTCTAGGCAATGGAGCAGACAGATTCGCCCGGGGCGAAAGTCGGGCAGAGCTGCTAGGCGTACAGGTCGAAGGTGAAGCATCCAGAGGATAACGAATCGATCGAGTATGGTGTGCCGTTCGTGAGGGTGCAGTGCCAGCCGGAGCCACATGAGTATTTGTTGTCCAACCGCAAGAGGAGGCCAGATGGCGCGAAATCACTTCCCTGCCATTCTCCACGGTTCCCTCGCCGCTCGCCTCGTTTAAACGATGGCAGTAGGGTTTAAGGTAAGCTTCGCACGAATCTAATATTCCATCTGCTCATGCTTACAATCCGTGTGACGACTAATAAAAATCATGCTTACAATCAGTCTCCGATTACTACGCCAATCACCCTAAAATAGCTCTGGACCAAGAACAAAGTTGTGACACTCTATACAAATAAAGAAAAATAGATTGGTGCTTCTTTCAGAAAAGAGTACTCCCTAGAAAAGTGCCAATATAAGCTACTAGTATTTGAGTAGAGGATTTGCTGTCCAGAAAGATCCGTCCACAGAGAGCGCCACCCATCCCACTGGTGGTGGTGGATGCCAATGCTTAGATGGAGCATGGTTGGTGTCGGTAATTTTTACTTGCCACCTCGCACACTGCATATATGCCGGTTCCATCCGTATATTTGTGCAGTTCCACCAAAATGCAGCTGAATAACCTTGTTTGCACAGATAGTGAAAAAGTTTGATTACATTATAGTGGCACTAGTTGATGAAACGTACACTAATAAATAGAATAAAATATTACGATAGTATCATAGTATGCCATGCCGCGAGGGCGAGATGGGGCCTGCGGTGCCTCGTACGGTAGGCCTCATACTCGAAATCGACCCAATTCTCCCCGATACACCTTCTACTAGTGATGAACATCAATGTATAGCGGTAGTACAAGGAGGGGCCTTGAGACATTCCAATCTCTATTTTTGTGCAGATCAACTAAAATTAAGCACCCCAGTTTGCTGAAACACTTAAACATTAACAATGTGACTAGTTGATGAAACATATACTAACAAAGAGAATCACTTTCTTTATCTACATTGGAAATGAAATGATAGAGAGGACACTCGCTCTATTTTAACTATATTATTACTTCATTTTATCAATGGCACTAGGGTTGAGTAGGTGGCAAGTGAGGTGTACCGTGTGTCGCAAGGATGGAGGCCAGGGGTGCTTAGACTGGGATGCTGAAGCTGGCTCTTTCAGTCCCTATCTTCCACCCTGATGTTTCTGTGGTGGCATTTGGGTTGTAATCCAAACTTGGTCAAGCTAGTGTTGCGTCCCCCTACTTGCCTAGCTTATGTGGCGAACTTGTCTCCTGCTAGTACTCAGTCCATTCTAGTACTAGTTGCATAACTGCCCATTTACACTAAGATATTGTCGGATGATGGTTCTCTATGGTTGGGTTTCTTTAATGAGGTCAGAGGAAACCCCCTCTTTCGATATATAAAAAATTAGTGGCACTAGTGGTGCCAAAACATTGCCTCAAATTAATAGTGCCACTAGATTAAGGTGCAAAATAATAACATTACTACTTTATCATGGCAGCGCCAAAACAGTAGCACCAGAGCATAGTCAACATGTAGGATCTTTGGCAAATGGCCGGACCAAAAAGGAACATATCTCGTGATGGGAACCATATCTGCATTCAACGCCATCATAGAAGGGATGACACCAGTCACCAACATGGATTATTCAATTCATGCATGGGACCTTTTTGTGCAGATCACCTAAAATGAAGCAATGTCCCATGAGCTAGCAGCTTCTTCTTCATTAGTTGCAATAAAATTGAGCAACATCAAGGTTCGTCATGAAGCTCATGGAATGTTCTACTATAATTTGGATATCATTTGTTTAGTTCAACTAAGATCAAGCGTGAAATGCATATCTCCATTTTCAAAAAAAGGTGGAAAGGAGGGTGACTAAAAATTGATGAAACATACATCAAATGAAAAGAAGCATGTTCCTTATCTAAATGGCGATCCTACAAGGATAGTAGAAATTTCTAAAGCAGCAGCATTGCTAGATATTAGTGTGGGCATTAGGATTAACTATGACAACTGTTAAATATGACATAACTTTAATGGTGCCATTGCTTCATTTTACCAGCAACATTACATTAACAGCTGCTATAGAGTTGGTATTTGGGCACGGGAGAGTAGGCGGACCAGGAAAGTTGCATTTCTAACGAAAAGAAGCAACTTATCTTAAGGGAAATTTAGCAGGACATTAAAAACAGTGCCATTGATTCATATTACTGGAGGTATTACATTCAAAACAACATTTGTTTAACGTGTCCTTACTTTTAACAATGGGACTGCTACATTTTACCAATGGCATTACATAAGAGGGACTCGGGGTAACAAACATCAGAACAGGATATCTGGGTTGCTCCCATTTTTGTCCGGTATAGCCACCTTATACTGTGTGAGGCTAGCAAATCTAGTGATGGACATACTCTGTTGACTTGTCCCCCAGTCCCCACTTTCTTCTCTCTTTCAACCAATAGATCGGTTTATATTGAGTTTGTACTTTGTTTCCCTTTATTTCCCTATTAGAGAAAGAGACCAGTTGGATAGCCAGTCTCTGCTACTTTTTCCCCCATTATTTCCTGTTTCGACCAAGTCCTAGATTTAGGTAACAAATCTTCCCCCACCCCACCCCTTCTCTTCCCTGTTTGAACCAAGTAGTACTAGATTCAACTGCATGAAGTAGTTTTACCTCTTAACAATAAGATTCAGGTAGCTTTCGAACATCCGATCGATCCTATCTATGAGGGGTCTGAGAAATAGTAAATGATACAAATGTAGTGACGTCAGGAGCTGGGGAAGTAGAGCAAGGCCGATGTCTAAGAAAGTTATACCTGAGGGTCACCGGGATGTCGCTAGGTGGGCAACGGGAGGCTGGATCTGCCCACACTACGAAAACGAGGAAGAAGGGGTCGGAGGCCCTCCCTAGCCGGCGCTGCATGGGAGAGAAAGATAAGGCATGCTGATCGGGACGCACCGACAGTGGGTAAGAGCCGTCGCCGAGGACGACCGCGTGAACATTGCACCTTCTCACCTTCCCCGACGGAGGGGATCAGGTTGCATCTGTGACCAGCGGTGAGCAAAGAGAGAGAGTGTGGCCACCACTATCGTGTTTAGATATGGAGAGGACGAGCGAGTGTGAAGAGAGCAACACTAGCAAGGAAGTGCGGAGGCTCCTGCCTATATAGTGGAGTAGTTTTCTTTTATCTACCGGAGTCAGCTTGACCTCATCAATGACTGTCGAGAAGTCTTCATGCACGTGCCCTGTCGGACTATGTGATTTGTCGGCTTGTTACTGATGGACAGGTGGGGCCCTGTGATTTGACTTTCCATTATCATTATTATTGTGGTGCTACAACCAATGGGAGTCTCCCAATTCCTGTCTAGCTCCATGGTATACAAGTTCCAAATACTGTACTCCTTACTCCTTGGCAAATGCAATAAATACTACGAAGAAAGAGATAGAGAGAAGTAAAAAAAATACTCTTATAGCCAACCTTATAGCTAACCTTGTTGGATGAGTGACTAAGTGATGACTACTCCGTCCTTTCTGGTTTATAGGGCTCAAATCTCAAATCTCATCAACCAAGGCACATGGTGAGTGGAGGAATGTATCTCGTACTTTACAAAACTATCCAAACTAAATTGATGCATTAATTGCTATTAATTGCAGTGCATGCATGCTTGGCCACAAGATGAGTAGTAGCATTACATGCATTGATGAGTTCCTTTTTAGTTCTTGCATGCAAAGATTTCATGCGCCTCAGAATCTCAAAAGGAGATGGACATGAGCCCTTTAAATCGGAAAAATGAAAAAAAATGAGATAAGCCCTATAAACCGGAAAGGAGGGAGTATGTATGACATGCCAACATCAGATAGCCTAACGCACCTGGATGGAGGAAGTAGTTTCATGCATGCGAAGTAGGCAAAAAAATGCTCATTTAAAGCCGTCTGAAATCTCCAAGGACGTGACTGCGCGAGCGAGGTGACGGTTGTGGTAGGCACGACCATGATACGGGCTGCTGACATCCCTGGGATCTGAGATCGAATGGTCGCATGCTAAGTTGCTGAAAATTTGCAGAATAACCCTCCAGGATAGGATATTCACCCATAGGTCTAGAATCATGCCATGCAACCGTTCGATCTCAGATCCGAGGGCTCTCAGAAGCCCGTATTGTGGGAGCATGGAAAGCTTCGTATCACATGTAATTTTCCCGACGCTTGACGTGCGAACACGTAGATGCATGAAGCCATTTAATTGGGCGTCTAGTAGACATGACATCTAATTGGGCCCCCATAGTATTGTGCATGAATGCATTTATCCACCAGGCAAGCCACTACCCTGTCGTTCGCACGCCCCACTCAACATTTTTACAATCGTAAAACCGCTAGCAGTTCGCTCCTACTCCTCCCCGGTCGTCCATTAACATTACAGCAGTGCGCTCCTAGTCGTCTCGTCCTTTCACATTACAGCAGTTCCACTAATCCTAACCCTCCTCCCAAATCCATGGCATCCCAAATCTCCATGATCGGCGGTAAGTATAAGGTTAGAACCATCACCGGCGATGAGTTCGACGTCATCTACACCCGTTCTTCCGCGATGGTGAAAGGATGCCTTGCTCGCTTCAGACGCATGTTCAAAAAGTCAAAGGGTGATGAGTGGGCCACCGTGATCCATGTTTGTGTGCCTAACTTGTGCTTGGTCTACCACATATGCCATGCCGACGTTGAGTGCGAGGATTTTAAGAACTTCCTCGTGGGCGGCTAAGTCAAATTCGTTTCTATAGACTTTACAAACGAAAGTCCTGGATGGAATAGGCCTCATTGTAGGCCAGCCCTTCGACCTCTAGAGGAATGGGCTGGTGTCCTCCCGTCAACCTTCAATGCTGACCCTGGCAGCAGCCATGGTAGATCCTTCGTACGGTAAACTAACAAAACCTCCGCCCAAGTTTCATCTTGTATGGCAGTGGAATTTACTAGATAGATACCACATCCATTACGTTGCAATGGATGCCTACCTTTGTTTCAATATCTACAAGGGTTGGATGAAGAGCGAGATCCAAGTGTGCGGTTCAAGCAAAGAAGTATCGGCCAAGAGGAAGAGGGACAAGGACGAAGTCGAGCACGTGGACGTGGACGAGGAGTCCGAGTAAGTTGGCAGTGTCATTGCTCATGGTGGTTCTAATGCAGTGCCTATCGGATTAGTTGCTTAATTTAATTTCAGGGTGCTTAGTTTTATTTGAGGGGTGTGTTGTGATGAGCCCCCAGTAGAACTATGTTATGTTCCTTCTTGTTACTTTAACACTTCAGTACGTACATACTAGTATTTCTTATAGTTCATCTTGTAGTTGGTAGTACTACCACTCATTTCTTCACATTATATACATACAATATATATGGCCAACATCATATAGCCAGCGGTATAGTTGTCAAGGAAATAAATAGGTATGCTAATTTCTTGAATAGACTTTAGCATCCCATCTAATCATGTACTAGCTATTTTAATAGTACTATATGCATAATTTGGCGACGAGCGCTCTCTATATGTACCACCTTTTTATATATTTTTATCTTGTTAGTTTTGCTCCATGGCGCAATCCATCGATACTAATACTGTACGAAAGTATACATTTAAAAGGCTAAAGGGCGGGGCAGTATCGCTTGGTCGGTTTCATGAGAGGCGAGGGCCTTTGGGATTTCACGGATGTTACTGCTGGAAGGCGGGGCTTTGTGATTTGACTGCTCATATAAATGTTGCCGACGACCTGAGGAGGAGCAAAGAACCATGCGGTATACTCATGTTTTCCACTAGAGTACTAGTACGACGGAGGAGCACGAAACACAACAGCCTAGTGTGATATGGCAATAAAAATGATCTAATTTGCTAGTCATCGATCCCACGGAGCCACTCATCGTTAGCGTTGTTCTATTCATGCGACGCAGAGAACATGACACGTGCGGTGAAACACCCAAAGCAAAAGGAGAAACACAGGAGCAAAGGAACAAGGAAGATTATCCCCCCAAAAAAGAAGGAAGACACACACACACACAAGTCTGGGGCTCTGCATTCTACTCCATGAAGGGATGCTAGCCATAGAGTCGTTACTTCATCTTCATCGCCTCCATGACCTCCATCTCCTCGCACATCCCCTTCGCCATCTTCTTCATTCTGTCCATGACGCAGGATTTCTCGACGCGAGCCTTCATCATCTGTTCCATGGCCGCATTACGTACCTTAACAGCAGTCGGGTGCTCGATGGGGAGCTTCGCCAACTCCTCCTTCTGTTCCACGACGAGGGTGTGCATCATCTTCACCGAGGAACTACTCTTCTCATGCAGCTTCTTCCAGCCGGCATTCTCCTCCTTTAGTAGGCCGAGCTCATGGCGGTGCTTCGCCTTGTCCTCCTGAAGTTGCAGTATTTCACCTGCCGCCTTCTTACCCGAGGCAATGCTCTTCTTCAGCAGCATCACCAAGCCGGTGGTCAACTCCCCCTGCTCACTGAGATTAGAGGGCATGTCGTCGAGATTCTCCTTCAGCAGCTCCACCAATCCGTCGATGAACTCCTTCTACTTATCACTACAAAAAAAGACACATCCGTGACATTTTGGGCCGAACGAATTTTTTTCATGTCACACTTATGACACTTCTATGATGATAATTGTGACAAAATCCGGTATCATCATAGATGTGGTGGGATCCTACTTCTATGACAAAAAATCATGACAGAAAATGGGCTTTTCACCCTGGGCGGGCCGGAGATGCAGCTGCATGACATTGTTTGGGCCGTCCATGACGGAAAAAACAGTGGTAGAAGCAAGGGCGCGGAAAATATCAGGGAGTTCCCGGTTACGGTGGGTGGTCGGGGGCCGAGCGATGCGCATTTCTCTCGTACACATACGCGCGTGGGTGCGAGGCGTTGGGCTCTAACTGAACCCGAGCAATGCGTTGGGCTCTAACTAAACCCGAGCAATGCGTTGGGCTCTAACTGAACCCGAGCGATTGCACTGCAGGCTACGGGTTACACTGAACCCGAGAAATCAATCGATCCCTTGTTGTTAACTGAACCCGATTGATTCCTTCGCTACTGCTGCTAACTGAAGCCGGTCGATGCTGCCTCTGGATGAATAGTGAGAGTTGTTGGGGGATTTGGATGAACAGTTCCCGGTGGGGGTTGGATGAACAGGAACCCGTGGTAGTAGAGGCCGTTGCTGCTGGATGAAGAGTACCCCGATCGATTGAGCCGGTGGATGAAGAAGACCCCGTGGAGGGCTTGATGAACAGGACCCCATGGAGGGCTTGTTGAACAGTAGCCGATGGAGGACTGGATGAATAGTAGCCCATGGAGGGGTGGTTTAACAGGACCCCGTGGAGAGGGCTGGTTGAACAGTAGTCGGTGTAGGCTGGATGAATAGGAGCCCGTGGATGAACAGTCGCAGGTGGAGGTTGGAGGAGGTCGATGGTGGATGAACAGTAGCTCATGGAGGCTGGAGGAGGTCGACGATGCAGATGAACAGTATCTCGTGAAGTCCCGTTTTGCGGTACGCGACACCCCTCCTGATGAACAGGACCCCCGTTTTGACCGTAGCGCTCCAACACAAGTCTGTTTCCTCCATTTTGCGGTACGCCACACCCCTCCCGATCAACAGGACCCCGTTTCAACTGTAGGACGTCCGTTTCCTTCATTTTGCGGTACGCCAGACCCCTCCCGATGAACAGGATCCCGTTTCCACCGTGGCCGGTCGAACACAAGGCCATGAACACAAGGCCGTTTCCTCCATTCTGCGGTACGCCAGGCCTCGTTTCCATCGCCTGTTCCATCCAAGCCGGTTGACTCCCGATGAACAGCACGCGTTCTGTTGCCTCCTGATGAACACGACGCATTCTGTTGCCTCCCCATGAACACAATGACGATGCAGTTTCTCCGTTCTAACCTATCCACAGCCATGTACACGAGCCATGGCCGTACGTATGCGTGAGTAGGCGTTCAAAAGCCCGCCCGTATGTACGTACGTGGCCGTATTTACTTTCTTGCACCCTGGCTGTTGTACGTGCGTGTACATGCTACGTGCCCGCCTCTACTACCACACATGCGCACCTCTACTACCACACGTGCGCGCCTCTACATCGAACAGTATGTACATACACGTTCGTGACCAGAATAACAACGCTACGTACGCTTCGACCGGGTGGGTCCCGACTATCAGGCACTTCCTTGCATGCGAAGATGTAGCTGGTGGGTCCCAGCAGTCAGGGGGAGAAAACATTACTTTTCAGGGTAAAAAGGATGCAGTTGCATGCATGCGTCCATGGGCGTGGTGTGTCCCCACTGTCAGCCTCTCACATACAGTCATCTTTCGATGACTCCGTTGTTGAACACATTGACCACACCGTGTCGAGCGCACCAAGGCCGGTGGACGATGGCGAGGCCCCAGTCTGGAACGACTCGGAGATGGGGAAGACGCGGAAGTGGAGTCGCAGATGGAGAGGAGTGGGAAACTTGACTGGTTCAGGTGCGCGACAGCACTGCCGTGGTGCCGCTCACGGGAGACAGGAGCAAGAACAGAGGTTGAAGAAGGAGCACGGCTGTTGGATTAACATCCAACGGTCCAGCTGCTAGAATCATCTGTTGATTAAGTTGCGAAAGCCCTGCGTACATGCCCGCTTAGTAAGCCCACAAGTCAGCCACCTAATCTGACGGGTCCCAGCTATCAACGGGAGGAATAATTTTTTCGCATAACAAGGAGGCACTTCCTTCCATGCGAAGATACAACAGATGTGTTCCAGCTGTCAGGGGGAGGAAACATTTTTTTAGCTTGCGTGCGACCATGGACCATGGACCTCGTGGGTTCCAGCTGTAAGGCTCTCCACGTACAGTCCTCTTCCAATGACTCTCGTTTATTGACCATGCCGCACCGAGCGCAGCAAGGCGGTGGACGACGGCGAGGCCCTGGAAGGGAACGACCCGGAGATGGGAAGACGCGGCAGTGGAGTCGCAGATTGAGACAAGGAGAAGGGTTATAACAGGTTCTGGTGCGGCGTGGGTTTGCAATCGGTGGAGAATAACAGGAGGTGTGGAGGGGTGGAGGGATAGCCTGGCCGGTGGTGGGGTAGCGCTTCGCAGCGGTGCGTGCTAAGCAAAGCCGCTAGCCACCGGAGGCCGGACCAGGCGGTCCCGGCGACGCTGGAGGAAGAAGACAAGAGATTGGAGGTGCATGCCCGCCGTTGGATATAAATCCAATGGATGTGGATGTCATAATCATTTGTTGACCAAGTTGACAACGCCCTGCGTAGGCTTCGACCTATTGGCCCACATGTCAGTCTGCAAAAATGTGGCATATATTTAACTAATGTTTTGTCTATTTGCTGGGCTGGGTGAACAAATAATTTTGCGTCAATGCGGCCCATTTATATTTTCTAAGAAATCACAGCCCATTTGCACTTTCTTGAAATACACGAATTAGCTGGGCTCATTCCATATATAATGTAAGGTCATAAGGAGCAATTAATATCAAAAAATAAACTGGAGCGACACATTTTGTATATATAAAATTAACAAATTAGCGAGTTATTGCTCAAAATAAAAATGAGCGCGTTATTATTACATTGGTCCTTAAAATCTTCGCAAGCTTTTGTACGCAATCACCAGGATTTTCCTTGCCTGTGAGTCAAAAACAACCGGGATTTTCCTTCCCAACTTCTGTTAAACATTTACTTTTATAAGTTAATAACACGTGGGATGTTTTTATAATGTATATATAAGTCTCTATAAAATATACGATAATAGTAATAATATAAATATATATAATGTGGTTAGAAGGGAAAACATAAATTGGATATGGCATTATTATTCTTATATACAGATAAATAGAACAGAGATCTGTGTTTTATTAAGAAAAATACATTGGGTTTCCAATCTTTAAGAAAAAGCCCATAGGTCGATATGGACCTCAAAAAATAAGTTGAAACCACTGTCTCCATATGTCGTCGGCTAAACATGTTGAAAAACAAAACCTAGGCCTAGCTGATACTTGTTCGCCCTCTGGAAAAAAATTATACCAGTTAGATCTCCGAGCGAATTGGATTAAAGAGGGGGCATGCGGCGTGACTGAAGAAGCACATCAGGAGCAATTTTTTTCTTCAGTGAATGGCTCTCGAAGGCATTTTTTTACTTGCCTCTGCACCATACAACTTTTATTTTTAGCCTCCCAGTCCATGGTGGACCAGCAGCCCATTTGCTGGGCGGGCCAACCTACAGAAACCAACACTCAATTTTTCATCAAGCCCCTAAAACAACGCAGTACTATGTTTTGAGGCTGAAAACATTATGGCAGGGGTTGAGCAGGGGAGGGGGGAAGACAGAGCAAACAGATTAAAAAGAGTTGATGCGCTGTTGCTACCATAACAAAGCAGGTGCAATTCTTCTCTGGAAGAAGGTGTGCCATTGACACCCAGGCGTCGCAAATCCCACAGTAGGCATACTAACAAGTTCACACACAAGTACAACAGAAAAGGTAAACATTCGTATCAAACTCAAGTTCACAGGACACGTTCATCTTCATAGCCAACATTCACAATCGACAACTCAAAAGATTCATATATACACAAGTTCAGCATGTCTATGCATCCAAATGATTGATAGATCACACGACAATATTCATAGATAATTCATAGAAAGATTCAGATATACACATGTTCAGTATGTTTATGCATCCAAATGATAAAGATCATAGCCAATATCATCCATGGATGAACTTTAATTACCTAGGGTACAAACTGGTAAATGTTGTTCAGTTGGAGGTACTTCTTGCTAAAATTAATGCTTGTACGAGTAAACTTTCGAGTACATAAGAGGCAGCACAGACAATCTGAACTTTGGTTGTAGGTTTATCCTCAAATAGTGGCCTCGTGCTGAGGGAGGTTTGAGCAACTTATACTTTCATCCAACTAGTTTACTGGCTCATCTTGGTCCTGTAGCTCACCACAATTCTACATTGCAGAGAAGAAAGGAGGTTGTTGAGAAAATGAACCACCCAATTTTTTTGTGCAGTTCAACTAAAATGGAGCATCCCTGGCATGCAGACTGATTAAGTGCCACATGAATATATGCATGAACCAACTTGTTTGGAATCTTTAGACTCCATGCCATACAGTTCACTACCATATGTGCCGATAACCAAAAGGCAAAAGTTGGGGCCAAAGACTAGATTGCATTTTCCTAGGCTATGCACCAAACAATATTTTTGGCATTCACTCTCCTAATACTTGGAGTTTGACAACTGGTTGACGCTGGTTGATACTCTAATGAATATAGGCACTTCGTCTTGTCAACATCGATGCTTGTCTGAGTGAACTTTGGAGTACATAGCAGCAGCATAAGTACCTGTCCATCTGATCTTTTTGTGCAGTTCTACTGAAATCACCCAATGTAATGATTTGCCTGCGAGTTCAGGCTCCAAGTTACTCCTTTATGAGATCGGCAAATAGTAGCACAATACCAAATTACCAATACATATGACAAGCACAATAATCAGGATAAAGACCAGTACCAACCTGTGTGAGGTAGCATATCAATTACTATTTCCTTTGACTGGAAGCCAAGATAAGCCAAGCGCCTGACAGCAAAGGAAGGAAGCAAGCCCAGATTAGCAAATGACAGGAAAGGAAGGAAGCTGTCGAGGCAATGAAACACCCAAAGTTTTTGTGCAGTTCCACCAAAATCGAGCATCGTTGTTGGCACATATATTGAAAGAGTGAGATTACTGTAATAGTGGCACTAGTTGATGAAACATACACAAACAAATAGAAGCACCCTCATTATCTTAATTGGTAAAGTTAGCAACATAGTAGTCTTGCTTAAAGAGAGGTATTAGTTTATTTAATCAATGCCAATTAGCTCAACACTCAAAGCATTGCCATGTATCATAGGTTGCAAAACTTTAACGCGTAAAGATAAAGGAGTTTCTCATGACAGTAGCACGATACAGATAGAGATGACAACAAACTAATATGGATGAAGGCCTTAGGCCAGTACCAACCTGAGCAAAAAGCTTATTCATGTACTCCGAGAAGAGATGATAAAGCACTCAGTGGAATCACTCAATAGTATATATTTTTGTGCACTTCAAATGTATGGTTGAAATCACTCTTGTTTACCAGTGCTGAGATTATATCAAAATATTATCAAGAACTTCCAGCAGAGTTAAAGCACTGGCTGGGATATAGTTCATTGTATTGTCTTGTGTAGTTCCACTAAAATGTATGATTGGCACGACATGATCCCTATTTTCACAAGCAGGAACAAGGTGAATCCTTCATTAGCTTAGTGAGAAAGGATAGAAAGACATTAGCGTATTACTCTAATAGTGGCATCAAATTCATCATGGACAATACACAGAAGTGGAAGGGCTCCCTGGAGGATCGTCTCACATGTAAGGTAGATGTTGCCGGAGCCCTTGAATGGCCTAGACTGAGGCCTCGGCTTCAGCAATATCACCTTGGCACTTCTTAATCTTATTCTTCCTCTTCATGCTCTGTTTCTCTTTCTCCTCACTGGTTGGTGAAACCAAGTACATGATGGGCCTTCTATTTCAGAATTGGTTTGGTCAGTGAGGGAGTACAAGTGTACTATAGTAAACAATAGCATTATTTTCTCATGGTAGTCGCAAAATAGAGATGAACACATGCATTAAATATCATTCTTACCTAAAGGACGGTTAAGGTGCCAATATGGATGATGGGGATTGGAATACAGATCTCCCTTTGTGCAGTTCCACCAAAATGAACCAACTGTTCCATTCTGACATTCCAGTTAAACAGCACAAAAGTGACTTCTTTTACGAAGTGTTTTGTGCAGTGCACCAAAAGGTCACAACAACAACCTGGTGAAATGGATATCCATGTTTGCACAAAAAGCTACAATGGAAACAGTCAGAGTCTCAAACAATTACAGGCAAAAACATTTGGCTAAACTTGTCATGGCTTATAACAATGGCATGGCTTCATTTTACCAGGGCATTAGATTAAGAACAGCTAAATATTTGGTATAACGGCATGGGACAGTGGGTGCACCAGCAGTCCAGCACCATGTACCTAAACAGGGGCATAAAGTGGTGATTCAGAGTTTGTTGCCCTGAGAAACAAACATCCAAGAAACATATCTGGGTTGGTCCCATTTTTGTTCACTCTAGCCACCTACTCCTATATGTGGATATCAAATCTAGTCCTGGTCATACCATTGTGTATAGTGTTACCCTGATATTTCCCTTTTCGGCCAAGAGACCGGTTGGATGACCAGTCTATACTACTTTCACCCCCATTCCTTCCTGTTTGTACCAAGTCCGATGTACATACTAAATTCCCCCACCCCCACTTTATTTCTTGTTTGAACCATGTACAAGATTCGACTCCATGAAGTAGCTTTACCTCCAACAATAAAAAAGGTGACGTTGGACCAACCGATCGAGAGGAGCTAAGAGGCAGAAAATGATGCACATGCAGCAACATAGTGAGCTGAGGAAGTAGAGCTAAGGCAGTTTCGAAGGAAGATATACTTGAAGGTCGTCGGGATGTGGATAGGTGGGCGGCGGGAGGCCGAATCCGCCCACACTACGAAGGGATCGGAGGACCTCCCGTGCCAGCGCTCCGACAGAGATAACGGTGCGACCGACAGTGGGTCTCCTCCCTCGCTGTCGACGACGGCCTAAACGCTGCTCCTCCTCCCGTTCACCGACGGAGGGGGATACGTCCGGATCTGTAACCAGCGGTGAGGATAGAAAGACAATGTTTTTTGAAGGAAGAAAGACAGTGTTACCACAGCTATCTTGTTTAGATCTGGAGAGGATGAGAGTGTGTGAATAGAGCAACCCTAGCAAGCAAGCGCGGAGGCTCCGGCCTATATATACGTAGTGGGGTAGTTTTCCTTTTTCACTCCATCAAAACAATCGTTTAAAATTATGTACGTGCCTGGTCGCCTTTTTTACTTGTTGATTGTTTTTTGAGATAGCTACCTGCTTATTCCAAGTGGTGTTACGGTGTGCCAGGTCGCACTTTGTATCGTTCAAGTCTGGTACAAGACCCTCCATTAAATGAACAACCACCCCCTCGTAAAAATTGTGAACAAGCCCACGGCTAAAATTATCGGAAACGTGGGCTACCCCAACATGCATTATTATTTATATTTTCTACTCCCTCCGTTCCAAAATATAAGTCTTTTTAGACATTTCAAATGGACTACAACATACGGATGTATGTAGACATATTTTAAAGTATGGATTAGTTCATTTTGCTCCGTATGCAGTCACTTGTTAGAATCTCTAAAAAGACTTATATTTGGGAATGGATGGAGTATGTGGAAGTATCCTCAAAACAAAATGTGAGAGTACAATATTTATTAGGCCCCTTTGTAATTGGTGCTAAATCTGACCAAAGATTTAACTGACAAAATGTTAGTGCATGTTAACAAAAATTATATCATTTGATTCGTATTTGAACATAGTTTTCAATTATGTAATTTTTTGTGACATGCATGAACATTTGGTTAATTAAATTTATAATCAAAATTTGGCAAGGTGCATTAAATCAACACATGCAAGTATCAAAAGGAGAGTCACGGCATGCATGCATGGGTTGTAATTAATGCATCAGTAAACACAAATTATTGCAATATATCGAGTGCAGTGCTTTGATGTGTCGCTTCAACTCGTACAAGACCGAGAAGTTTGATTACAACAACACCCTCTCGCCTTAACCGCACCTGCCTTTGGCTGCATGACAGGTGGGCCACCCACCTGTTGGGCCCACCTATCATAGACGGAAAGGTAGGAGCAGTAAGTCAATGAAGCTGCATCCCTCCCTCGTCCATGAGCGTGGTGGCTGGCAGGACTAGGAGAAACTTCCATTCGCTACATGCTCTCCCTCCCGCACGCGGTGGACATGGAGTAATTCAGTCGGTGTCAGATGGCCAGAGGCATACTGTAGTACTCCTCCACTGCAATAGTACTCCATCATTGTTCGACTTCCCTAAGAGGTGAAGAGCCAAGCACAGCCCGGATGCTCGTGTGGCGGTTTCATGTGTAGAGTAGTCTAGGATAGAGTGTACCGTGCCTGTAAGCTTAAAATCGTTGGGGTCGGCTCCATGATTTTTTTGATTAAAATAATCTTCTGGCCCTACCTGTCATCCTGGTGATTCTAGGTTGCAGCAAATGGAGTATTGTATGCTGGGGGTCTTTCAGCTAAGTTTAGAGGAAACCATGTGGGGCCAGTGCTATGATGTGTCGCGTCAACTCGTACAACAAGGAGAAGCTTGAGTTTACTACTACACGCCTTCTCCCTCGCCCATGCGTGCGGTGGCTATCCCTCCCGCACGCGGTGGACAGACATGCAGCAGTGGGTTCGATACTGTAGAAGTAGTAGTAACATCATTGTTCGTCTTCTCGAAGAGGCGAAGAGCCAAGCACAACCCGAACGTGGCAGTTGCAAACGCTCGCGTGGCAGTCTTTGTGTAGGGGTGGGGCGTTGTGCGGATCCTTGGAGCACGCATATAGCCACGCTCTTGCATGAGACAAAATTTCTATTTGAGCCCACTATTGTAGTACTAGTACTTGCTAGTATAGCCTTATAAACTGGAAAGGAGTATTTGCCTTTCTAGAGATTTCAACAAGTGACTAGACTACACCGCGTGCAGTACTGACTCAAATCTCAAATCTCATCAACCAAGGAATTTTGTGATTTGAGGAATGTATCTCGTACCTTTAGCAGCAGTGGTAAAGTGGCCTCGAAGTGGCCTCAAAGTTGGACTGGACGAAGAAACCATCATTTCACTGGAACACTCGTTGAAGCCCTTTCTCCCCTTTCTTGAAGAAAACCCTCACTCCAGGCTACTCACTTCTACCATTTTTCTTCTGTACCAACGAGGAAAGGTGGGCGAATCAGTGATGCTGCTATATTTTCATTCCAAGAATCTTCTTTTTGCGAAGCACCAGCCGATTCTCACAACCTATTCTTTTCCCGTTTTAATTGCGATTGTGGTTTCCTTTCGATTGCTTTTGTTTCTTCGTTCATTGATGGATCCTGGAGCACTAGGCAAAGAGTTACCAGCGGACAACCACTGGAGACAGCGATCTCCAGGAAGTGAGCACCGACCAATGAGTTGACCATGTTAGCAGGCCAACCCATGGAGATGAAGAACTCCAAGAAACAAGCACTGTCCAAGGAGTTGACGACGTTGGCGGACGAACTCCTCAAAGAAAGTTGGAAGAACAGCAAGGGCCCCACCGTGCCTACCCCAGAAACTCTAATGGCCACTTATGCGAGGCTCAAGGCCGAGTTTGAGGAGATAGTCGCCGTTGAGAAGCAGTATTCCCCTGGCAAGGTGATGGCGCCCATCGAGGACGAGGAGATGGCCCCGGAGGGATGGGATCCCCCGGTGAGCTGCACAAGGTAAAAAATAATGGCTTAGCATAGTTGTGGTTTTTGAATATTTGCAATGTGCTTGCTAATATGTTAGGGTTGTGCAGGTGCCGGTGGACGTCCTTGATGATTCTGATGTCGCGGCCCGTCCTGTGGACAATGCCCCAGAGATCGTTTTCGATGTCACGGTATGTCCTGTTGACATCGCCCCGGAGATCGATTCCGATGCCGCTGTCCATCCTGTGGACATCACCCCAGAGATCGATTCCGATGTCGCGGTCAGTCCTGTGGATATCGCCCCAGAGATCGATTCCGATGCCGCTATCCGTGCTGTGGTCATTGCCCGAGAGATCGATGACAAGAAATAGTTGGTCGCGCTAATCCTTCAGGGTAGTTTGCATTGCCCTGTGTTTAATTACCAGAACGATGCGTGTAATCAAACCATCTTAGGGCTAGTGCACTGTCTTGTGTGGGCGGTACTTGCTACTTTTGTTTGATAGTGAATCATGCGAACCCTCTTCAAGTTAGGGAAACAGATTTATCCTCACCAGCTTTTAATGTAATATATTGCATGCTTAGATGTAAGTTCGAACTGTTTATCATATCAGCAGGGCTTATTTGATCATTATTGGTGTTAGTAGGCTAGCTACTGTGCCAGCTATAGTACTTGCAAAACACTCACCAAAGAGAAACGTTGGGGCTGATGAGCTCGTGGTACGCTTATACTTATCCGTCGTCGATCGGCCAATAGCCAAACCTCCTAAAATTGTAGGCTTAGCGATCGATCAGACAATAGTCGACACGGATACATTCAGGCCTCATTTAGTTCATAGGGTAGGAAAGTCGTAGCAAAAGTATAGAGACGTACACCACAAAATCATAGCAGTACAGAGAGGTAGTCCCTCCGTTCCAAAATTGATGACTCATCTTTGTACTACTAACTATGAAACGGAGGGAGTACAAATCCTAGGCGGGCTAGTTTGGCCTAGTGGGTTTCAGTGATATGACGTGGTATAGTGCCGTCCAGTCTTCGCGTGGGGTAGCAGTATTGCGGGTACAGTAAGTTTTCTTGAAGAAGCGGAATTCAACGAAGTCCTGATGGTTCCTTCTTCGGACCAACTTACAACGGGAATGGTTGGGCCTGCGCTATGACCGGGGTGGACCAGGATAATTTTGTGCATGGCAGGTGGACCAGGATGGTTGACGTCCCACATGTCGGCGAATGGAAAGTATTCTTTTCCGATATAGAGGACGAGCAACGAGTATTCATTATTTATTTTTGATGAAAGCTATTGTCTCCACTGTTACGACGGAGGAGTGTGAAACACGGCAGCCTAGTGAACTTGGCATGTGCACCACTCCCGCCTTCCTCATGTAATACTACCATAGTGTTGACTATAAGGTTAGCTATAAAGGTTACAACTTTTTCTCACTTTCTCTCTATCTATTTCCTCTCAAATGTTTTTTACCTTTCTTTTTTAGACACAATTGTTTTTTTATGCCTCTTTTTTTAGAATTAGTTTTTTTATACCTAGGAGCACATGTAGAGACGGGCTCTTGCAGAGCCTACTCCTTGAATTTGTCAATTCCTCTCTCTCCTCCACATAAGCGGGCTTATAGGCCAGTATTTTACTGGTACTACGTAGTTGCTTCAAATGTGGGAAGCTGGCATCTGAGGGGGGAGGGCTTCGAAGCGGTCCGGACTCCCGCATGGCCCACCTCACATTATCACCATATATTTCTTGGAGTCCGTGCGCGGTGAGCAGGTGATCTCTTCTCCCTCCCCGTCTCTCTCTTATCAACAGACACTCGCCGAGCGATTAGATTTCGGCTATCGACGGTTTATTCAATTGCAGTCCCACATGTCAGTCAAATTGCAAGACAACACGTGTCCCTTCTGCTGAGCGGCGTGCGAGCCGGACTGTCGGGGGTGCGACGCGTACGAGTCGTAAGTGTGCCACCTTTTCTTTTGAACTTGCAGAGAGAAACAATTTCGTGCGATCGATGGATAGAAATCCAAAACAAAATGACGACAAAGGTGATTTCCCGCGCGTTAGGCGGGCTAGTTTGAGTGATTTGACGTGCTACAGTGCCGTCCACTTGCTCCATTTTTATGTAAGCAAGAGTTTACACTCTTACATGGGAGGAGTGCGAAACACGGCGGATCAGATTTTGATCGAGGGATAATAGTTCCCTGCCAAATAATGGAGCAATATTAATCTCCATCGCTGGCCCACAAATTTACACCGGCATCTGTCCCAGGACACTGATGGATGCCATCCAATGCTGCCCACATACCTTTCGACAACTACATGAATTAACCGGACGAAATTCGTGCAAACAAAGCAAATTTCAAATTAACCGGATGAAATTCATTACATTTTGAAAAATTTCCTACAAACTGGACGAAATTCATTACATATTTCGCACAAACCGTACTAAAACCTACTGTAAACCTAATCTAAACGATCACCGGCGCCCGACCACCATGTCCGGCCATGAACCCGAGAAAGCCGACCATTGCCTTTGCTTCCTCCTCATCCACCCCGATAACCTCCTCCTCCGGAGCACAAGGTGCTGAAGATTTCCGCCTCCTCGTCGCCATCATGCAGCTAATCGGCCGCCGCTGCTTATCCCTCCAAGCTTTGCATCGACTGAGTGGAGAGGCGGTGGCCTTCCTGGGACCAGAGCGGCGGCGACCTACCGTGTACTACTCTTCCTCACTGCCGGCTGTGCTCGCGCACATGCGCCGACTTCGTGGTAGTGGCAGAGGAGGGCGGCCGGGGGGGAGCAGGCGATCTCCTTCGTCTGCTCCTGTGACAGTACGTCCAAGAGAGCTTTGAAGCGCGCCCAGAGCGGAGCCGCTGATGTCCTTCGTCTACTCCTGCGACAGTACGCCCAAGAGAGCTTTTGAGCGCCAGGAGGCCCTGGTTGGAGTTGTGCCGATAGAAGGAAGGGACCGGAGGAGAATGAGTGTGGGTCTTTGGCTATGGCTGGGAGCTGGGGCTCAAGTTAATATAGCGGGCGAATGGCAATGAGCCACAGCAGACAGATGGACAGCTGGCGCCGGAGTAGGTTCATCGGGCGTGAATGCGGGCGCTGCTTCAGTGACTTAACTGCAGGTGCGTCGGGTCACTAACATGTGGGCCCAACAGGCATATGCCCCGCATGTCAGTGACACACCAAGTGCACCTGCAGTTAAGTCTGGTGAATGCGGCATTGACGTTCTGGAGAGACGGTGACCGTTTCAGGCAGGAAGCGCGTGCTAGCGATGGAAGGGGTTTCGGTAGGCCAGGGCGGTCAGACGCTGGCGTGGTGGTAAAATGTGAACTCATGGATGACGAGCCTTTGAAGTGTATGCGGCACGTATTGACAACCAGGCGTCCATGCAACCAGTCTTGTCGCCGGCTAGCCTTCGACGACCACCATTAGACACTACACAACCATGCATGATACGTCTCCAACGTATCTATAATTTTTGATTGTTCCATGCTATATTATATTCTGTTTTAGACATTATTGGGCTTTATTATACACTTTTATATTATTTTTGGGACTAACCTACTAACCGGAGGCCCAGCCCAGAATTGCTGTTTTTTTTGCCTATTTTAGGGTTTCGCAGAAAAAGAATATCAAACGGAGTGCAAACGGAATGAAACCTTTGGGAAAGTGATTTTCGGAACGAACATGATCCAGAGGACTTGGACCCTACGTCAAGACATAAACCAGGAGGCCACGACATAGGGGGTGCACCTACCCCCGTGGGCGCGCCCTCCACCCTCGTGGGCCCCTGTTGCTCCACCGACGTACTCCTTCCTCCTATATATACCTACGTACCCCCAAACTACCAGATACGGAGCCAAAACCCTAATTTCACCGTCGTAACTTTCTGTATCCACAAGTCCCATCTTGGGGCCTGTTCCGGAGCTCCGCTGGAGGGGGTATCGATCCCGAAGGGGTTCTACATCAACACCATAGCCCTTCCGATGAAATGTGAGTAGTTTACCTCAGACCTACGGGTCCATAGTTATTAGCTAGATGACTTCTTCTCTCTTTTTGGATCTCAATACAAAGTTCTACCCCTCTCTTGTGCAAATCTATTCGATGTAATCTTCTTTTGCGGTGTGTTTGTTGAGACCGATGAATTATGGGTTTATGATCAAGGTTATCTATGAACAATATTTGAATCTTCTCTGAATTATTTTATGTATGATTGTCTATCTTTGCAATTCTCTTCGAATTATGAGTTTGGTTTGGCCTACTAGATTGATCTTTCTTGCAATGGGAGAAGTGCTTAGCTTTGGGTTCAATCTTGCGGTGTCCTTTCCCAGTGACAGTAGGGACAGCAAGGCACGTATTGTATTGTTGCCATCGAGGATAACAAGATGGGGTTTTCATCATATTGCATGAGTTTATCCCTCTACATCATGTTATCTTGCTTAAGGCGTTACTCTATTTTTTACTTAATACTCTAGATGCATGCTGGATAGCGGTCAATGTGTGGATTAATAGTAGTAGATGCAGGCAGGAGTCGGTCTACTTGTTTCGGACGTGATGCCTATATACATGATCATACCTAGTATTCTCATAACTATGCTCAATTCTGTCAATTGCTCAAAAGTAATTTTTTTACCCGCCGTGAATACTTATGCTCTCCAGAGAAGCCACTAGTGAAACCTATGCCCCCGGGTCTATCTTCCATCATATTAATCTTCCAATACTTAGTTATTTACTTTGCCTTTTATTTTACTTTGCATCTTTATCATAAAAATAACAAAAATATCATCTGATTATAGCTATCAGATCTCACTCTCGTAAGTGACCGTGTAGGGATTGACAACCCCTTATCGCGTTGGTTGCGACGATTTATTTGTTTGTGTAGGTACGAGGGACTCGTGCGTGGCCTCCTACTGGTTTGATACCTTGGTTCTCAAAAACTGAGGGAAATACTTACGCTACTCTGCTGCATCACCCGTTCCTCTTCAAGGGAAAACCAACGCAAGTGCTCAAGAGGTAGCAAGAAGGATTTCTGGCGCCTTTGCCGGGGAGGTCTATGCAAAAGTCAACATACCAAGTACCCATCACAACCCTTATCTCCCGTATTACATTATTTTCCATTTGCCTCTCATTTTCCTCTCCCCCACTTCACCATTGCCGTTTTATTTGCCCTCTCTCTCTATCCTCCCTCTGTTTCTCTATTTGCCTCTTTTCGCACGTTCCTCATTTGCTTGTGTGTTGGATTGCTTGCTTGTCACGATGGCTCAAGATAACACTAAATTGTGTGACTTCACCAATACCAACAACAATGACTTTATTAGCACTCCGATTGCTCATGTTACCGATGCTGAATCTTGTGAAATTAATGATGCCTTGCTGAATCTTGTCATGAAAGATCCGTTTTCCGGCCTTCCTAGTGAAGATGCCGCTACCCATCTAAATAGCTTCGTTGATTTGTGTGATATGAAAAAGAAGAATGATGTGGATAATGATATTGTTAAATTGAAGCTATTTCCTTTTTCACTTAGAGATCATGCTAAAGCTTGGTTTTCATCTTTGCCTAAAAATAGTATTGATCCTGGAATAAGTGCAAAGATCATCTCTCTTAGAAACAATATTATGAATTTTAAGCAACTTGATCATGAACATGTTGCACAAGCTTGGGAGAGGATGAAATTAATGAAACGTAATTGCCCTACGCATGGTTTGAATTTGTGGATGATTATAAAAAAAAATTATGCCGGATTGAATTTTGCTTCTAGAAATCTTTTAGATTCGGCCGCGGGAGGCACTTTTATGGAAATCACTTTAGGAGAAGCTACTAAACTCCTAGATAATATTATGGTTAATTATTCTCAATGGTACACTGAAAGATCTACAAATAAGAAAGTGCATGCGATAGAAGAAATTAATGTTTTGAGTGGAAAGATGGATGAACTTATGAAATTATTTGCCAATAAAAGTGTTTCTTCTGATCCTAATGATATGCCTTTGTCTACTTTGATTGAGAATAATAATGAATCTATGGATGTGAATTTTGTTGGTAGGAACAATTTTGGTAACAACGCATATAGTGGAAACTTTAACCCTAGGCCATATCCTAGTAATTCCTCGAATAGTTATGGTAATTCCTACAACAATTATTATGGAAATTATAATAAGATGCTCTATGATTTTGAAACTAATATTAAAGAATTTATTACTTCGCAAAAGAATTTCAATGCTTTGATTGAAGTAAAATTGCTTAAGATTGATGAGTTGGCTAGGAACGTTGATAGAATTTCTCTTGATGTTGATTGTTTGAAACTTAGATCTATTCCACCTAAGCATGATATCAATGAGTCTCTCAAAGCCATGAGAATTTCCGTTGATGAGTGCAAAGAAAGAACCGCTAGAATGCGTGCTAAGAAAGATTGCTTTATAAAAGCGTGTTCTTCTAGTTTCCATGAAAATAAAGATGAAGACATAAAAGTTATTGATGTGTCCCCAATTAAATCTTTGTTTTGCAATATGAATCTTGATAATAATGGGACTGAATATAATCCACCTTTACCTAGGCGGCGTTCCAAAAATTTGGAGTCTTTAGATCTTGATGCTAAAATTGTTAAAAGTGGGATTGAAGAAGTCAAAACTTTAAATATTGATGAACCCACTATTTTGGATTTCAAGGAATTTAATTATGACAATTGCTCTTTGATAGATTGTATTTCCTTGTTGCAATCCGTGCTAAATTCTCCTCATTTTTATAGTCAAAATAAAGCTTTTACTAAACATATCGTTGATGCTTTGATGCAATCTTATGAAGAAAAACTTGAGTTGGAAGTTTATATCCCTGGAAAACTTTATGATGAGTGGGAACCTATTATTAAGATTAAAATTAAAGATCATGAATGTTATGCTTTGTGTGATTTGGGTGCTAGTGTTTCCACGAATCCAAAGACTTTGTGTGATTTGTTAGGTTTCCGTGATTTTGATGATTGCTCTTTAAACTTGCACCTTGCGGATTCCACTATTAAGAAACCTTAATGATGTTCTTATTGTTGCAAATAGGAATTATGTGCCTGTAGATTTTTTTCTTGACATAGATTGCAATCCTTCATGTCCTATTAATCTTGGTAGACCTTTCCTTAGAACGATTGGTGCAATTATTGATATGAAGGAAGGGAATATTAGATTCCAATTTCCGTTAAGGAAAGGCATGGAACACTTTCCTAGAAAGAAAATTAAATTACCTTATGAATCTGTTATGAGAGCAATTATGGATTCCCTACCAAAGATGGCAACAACTAGATCTATCCTTGCTTTTTATGCCTAGCTAGGGGCGTTAAACGATAGCGCTTGTTGGGAGGCAACCCAATTTTATTTTTATTCCTTGCTTTTTGCTCCTGTTTAGTAATATAGTTTATCTAGCCTCTGTTTTGGTTGTGTTTTTTGTGTTTAATAAGTGTTTGTGCCAAGTAGAACCGTTGGGAAGACTTGGGGAAAGTCTTGTTAATCTTGCTGTAAAAAACAGAAACTTTAGCGCTCACGAGAACTGCTGACATTTTTATTTGGGAAGTGCTATTTAGTTAATTATTTTTGCAGATTATTAATAGATAAATTCCTCACGTACATAAATTTATTTTAGAACTTTTGGGGTTCCAGATTTTGCGTTAGCTACAGTTTACTACAGACTGTTCTGTCTTTGACAGATTCTGTTTTTCGTATGTTGTTTGCTTATTTTGATGAATCTATGGCTAGTAAAATAATTTATAAACCATAGAGAAGTTGGAATACAGTAGGTTTAACACCAATATAAATTAATAATGAGTTCATTACAGTACCTTGAAGTGGTGTTTTGTTTTCTTTCGCTAACGGAGCTCACGAGATTTTCTACATTAAGTTTTGTGTTGTGAAGTTTTCAAGTTTTGGATAAAGGTTTGATGGATTATGGAACAAGGAGTGGCAAGAGCCTAAGCTTGGGGATGCCCAGGGCACCCCCAAGATAATCTAAGGAAACCTAAAAGCCAAAGCCTGGGGATGCCCCGGAAGGCATCCCCTCTTTCATCTACTTCTATCGGTAACTTTACTTGGAGCTTTATTTTTATTTACCACATGATATGTGTTTTGCTTGGAGCGTCTTATATTATTTGAGTCTTTATTTGTTAGTTTTCCACAATCATCCTTGCTGCACACACCTTTTTGAGACAGACACACATGATTCAGAAATTATTAGAATACTATATGTGCTTCACTTATATCTTTTGAGTTATATAGTTTTTGGTCTAGTGCTTCACTTATATCTTTTAAAGCACGTCGGTGGATTTGTTTTATAGAAACCATTGTTCTCCCATGCCTCACTTAGATTATTTTGAGAGTCCTACAAATAGCATGGTAATTCGCTTTAATTATTTGAGGCATTCAAGATTAAATAAATAAAATTTTCTTATGAGCGTGTTGAATACTATGAGAAGTTTGAAACTCGATAATTGTTTTGAGATATGGAGATGGTGATATTAGAGTCGTGCTAGTTGAGTAATTGTGAATTTGAGAAATGCTTGTGTTGAAGTTTGTGATTCCCGTAGCATGCATATATGGTGAACCATTATGTTAAGAAGTCGGAGCATGATGTATTTATTGATTTTCCTCCTTATGAGTGGCGGTCGGGGACGAGCGATGGTCTTTTCCTACCAATCTATCCCCCTAGGAGCATGCGCGTAGTACTTTGCTTCGATAACTAACATATTTTTGCAATAAGTATGAGATTTCTTTATGACTAATGTTTAGTCCATGGATTATACGCACTCTCACCCTTCCACCATTGCTAGCCTCTCTAATACCGCGCACCTTTCGCCGGTATCATACACCCACCATATACCTTCCTCAAAACAGCCACCATACCTACCTATTATGGCATTTCCATAGCCATTCCGAGATATATTGCCATGCAACTTTCCACCGTTCCGTTTATCATGACACGCTCCATCATTGTCATATTGCTTTGCATGATCATGTAGTTGACATTTTAGTTGTGGCAATGCCACCGTTCATAAATTATTTCATATAAGTCACTCATGCATCATTGCTATCCCGGTACACCGCCGGAGGCATTCATATAGAGTCATACTTTGTTCGAGTATCGAGTTGTAATCATTGAGTTGTAAATAAACAGAAGTGTGATGATCATCATTCATAGAGTATTGTCCAAAAAAAGAGAAAGGCCAAAGAAAAAAAGGCCCTATATATAAAGGGGCAATACTACTATCCTATTTTTCCACACTTGTGCTTCAAAGTAGCACCATGATCTTCGTAATAGAGAGTCTCCTATGTTATCACTTTCATATACTAGTGGGATTTTTTCATTATAGAACTTGGCTTGTATATTCCAACGACGGGCTTCCTCAAAAGGCCCTAGGTCTTCGTGAGCAAGCAAGTTGGATGCAAACCCACTTAGTTTCTTTTTGTTGAGCTTTCATATATTTATAGCTCTAGTGCATCCGTTGCATGGCAATCCATACTCACTCACATTGATATCTATTGATGGGCATATCCATAGCCCGTTGATACACCTAGTTGATGTGAGACTATCTTCTCCCTTTTTGTCTCCTCCACAACCACCATTCTATTCCACCTATAGTGCTATGTCCATGTCTCACGCTCATGTATTGCGTGAAGATTGAAAAAGTTTGAGAATATTAAAAGTATGAAACAATTGCTTGGCTTGTCATCGGGGTTGTGCATGATTTGAATACTTTGTGTGGTGAAGATGGAGCATAGCCAGACTATATGATTTTGTAGGGATAACTTTCTTTGGCCATGTTATTTTGAAGAGACATAATTGCTTAGTTAGTATGCTTGAAGTATTATTATTTCTATGTCAATATTAAACTATTGTCTTGAATCTTTCGGATCTGAATATTCATACCACAATTAAGAGAATTACATTGAAATTATGCCAAGTAGCATTCCACATCAAAAATTCTATTTTTATCATTTACCTACTCGAGGACGAGCAGGAATTAAGCTTGGGGATGCTTGATACGTCTCCAACGTATCTATATTTTTTTATTGTTCCATGTTATATTATATGCTGTTTTGGACATTATTGGGATTTATTATACACTCTTATATTATTTTTGGGACTAACCTACTAACCGGAGGCCCAGCCCAGAATTGCTTTTTTTTTGCCTATTTTAGGGTTTCACAGAAAAAGAATATCAAACGGAGTCCAAACAGAATGAAACCTTCGGGAACGTGATTTTCTTAACGAACATGATCCAGAGGACTTGAACCCTACGTCAAGACATCAACCAGGAGGCCATGAGGTAGGGGGCGCGCCTACCCCCCCCGGACGCGCCCTCCACCCTCGTGGGCCCCCTGTTGCTCCACCAACGTACTCCTTCCTCCTATATATACCTATGTACCCCCAAACTACCAGATACGGAGCCAAAACCGTAATTCCACCGCCATAACTTTCTGTATCCACAAGTCCCATCTTGGGGCCTGTTCCGGAGCTCTGCCGGAGGGGGCATCGATCACAGAGGGCTTCTACCTCAACACAATAGCCCTTCCGATGAAGTTTGAGTAGTTTACCTCAGACCTACGGGTCCATAGTTATTAGCTAGATGGCTTCTTCTCTCTTTTTGGATCTCAATACAAAGTTCTCCCCCTCTCTTGTGCAAATCTATTCGATGTAATCTTCTTTTGCGGTGTGTTTGTTGAGACCGATGAGTTGTGGGTTTATGATCAAGTTTATCTATGAACAATATTTGAATCTTCTCTGAATTCTTTTATGTATTATTGGTTATCTTTGCAAGTCTCTTCGAATTATCAGTTTGGTTTGGCCTACTAGATTGATCTTTCTTGCAATGGGAGAAGTGCTTAGCTTTTGGTTGAATCTTGCGGTGTCCTTTCCCAGTGACAGTAGGGGCAGCAAGGCACGTATTGTATTTTTGCCATCGAGTATACCAAGATGGGGTTTATTTCATATTGCATGAGTTTATCCCTCTACATCATGTCATCTTGCTTAAAGCGTTACTCTGTTCTCTTGAAGTTAATACTCTAGATGCATGCTGGATAGCGGTCGATGTGTGGAGTAATAGTAGTAGATGCGGGCAGGAGTCGGTCTACTTGTTTCGGACGTGATGCCTATATACATGATCATACCTAGATATTCTCATAACTATGCTCAATTCTGTCAATTGCTCAACAATAATTTGTTTACCCGCCGTGAATACTTATGCTCTCGAGAGAAGCCACTATTGAAACCTATGGCCCCGGGTCTTTCTTCCATCATACTAATCTTCCAATACTTAGTTATTTACTTTGCCTTTTATTTTACTTGGATCTTTATCATAAAAATACTAAAAATATTATATTATCATATCTATCAGATCTCACTCTCGTAAGTGACTGTGTAGGGATTGACAACCCCTTATCACGTTGGTTGCGAGGATTTATTTGTTTGTGTAGGTACGAGGGACTCGTGCGTGGCCTCCTACTGGATTGATACCATGGTTCTCAAAAACTGAGGGAAATACTTACGCTACTCTGCCGCATCACCCTTTCCTCTTCAAGGGAAAACCAACGCAAGTGCTCAAGAGGTAGCAATGCATAACTTACAAATAATGGATGAATCGATCAGACACACACTCGTGTGTAGTGGCACTATGATTGCTCGCTCACGATAGTACATACTCCATACCATAGTACCCTCTCTAGCTAGGCTGTTTTATATATTGTCGTTGTGATGGACGATATACATGAGCAAGGCGCCGAGTCCTGAGTATGACCGTTGGTGTTGAGCCAGGTGAATACATGCTCGACGTTCGCGGAGGCCTCCATCAAATGTCCAAACAGCAATGTCAGGCATCGCCGGGGCGCGCGGGTGACGGGCTCGCCGTTTGCGTTGCACCATGAGCAGGACTTTGATTGAGAGGGCGACGTGCATGCATTAGCATGGTTTGATAGTGTGAGCGTGAGTGTCTGGATGCGTACATGCTACTTGCCTCTATGGACGGTGTGCGCTAGTGTGTGCATCACGTATAATATAATGATCAAAGTGAGCTATCAACACAAGTTCGATGACCGCTAACACATTTTAATCGGTAATAAATGACCATGATTGAAGGGGAATACAAATTTCCTTCGTCTTGTGTCCTCGAGCTCTTGACAAACCAATGCACCATATGGTTGTCCGGCCACTCCATCCCAAAGCTCTCACAAAGCGTCACTCATGCCACTGCGCCGCACACTAACCGGTAAGGAAGCGATGGCATCCCGCCGCGCCGAGTTCCTCGCCGTCCACGACCGCACACGAAAATGGTAGGGAGGCGATGCAATCCCGTCGTGCCGAGTTCATCGCTGCTCACGACCTCACACCTACGTGGGTGGAATTTGAAGCTGCCTAGGCCGAATGGGCGGTAGAGCAAGAGGCGGCCAAAGCCGCACAGAGGGAGCGGAGAAGTCAGACAGCACTCAAGAAAAGAGAGGCCCGTCGCCGCAAGAAAGAAGAGGACGCATGCGCTGCTGCGGAGAGGTTGGCGGAGATCCAAGCACGGTGGGGTGTCACCGACAAAGCCGGGAAGGAGAACGGCAGCGTCTGGCCAGCATGTGAGAAGTAGTAGTACTAGTAGCAGTTAGTGTGTGTGTGTCTGTGTCTGAGTACGAGGATGTACCGGTACTACTATTTACTAATGTAGTTTTTAGAGCAAATTACCAGTACATTAGCCTAGACTCAATGGAAAAATTCCTATCCTATGCATCAAATGGCATCTCTTTCTCTATAGGAATTGAGATGCATGTCATCTCACTTCCTATGATTTTCATATTCCTATAAAATTCCTATCCTATGAACGAAAGGAGGCCTCTGATGGAGTAACTACTGTAGCTAGCAGTACTGCTGGTACAGTAGTTTTCTTCAAGAAGCGGAATTCGATGAAGTCATGATGGTTCCTTCGTCTGAGAAACTTCACAGTGGGAAAGGTTGGGCCTGTGATTTGACGGCTCATTAGTCATTATTACTGCGGCGCGACAACCGGGGTGACTCTCCCTTGGAGTTCTGCGTGCATGGCAAGTGGACCAGGATGGTCAACATTCCACATGTTGGCGAAAAGAAGTATTCTTTCTGATATCGAGGAGCAAGGAAACCACGTGGTATAGTATCACTACTGATTTATTTTTTTCTGATGAATGCTAGCGTTTCAACGCTTACGACGAAGGAGTGCCAAACACGGCATGTGCTGGATGTCCCACACGTCAGCGAAAGGAGTGGGACATGAACAGCGTGGTAGAGCGTCTCCACTTCTTCCACTTCTGGGTCGGAGACCACATGTAGTAGTACTAGTGGTATGAATGATACAAAGTGTGACCCAGAGAGAAAGACACGCCTAGTGGGAAGGTCTCGGGGCATACACGTAAACAAATATAAAACCTAATATGTGCCTCCAATTAATATAGTAGTAGTAGAGTACTTAGGCACGTGCTCCATAACATCACCATGCATTGCACGTAGAACATTTAGTGGTATGTAGTAAGAGACAAATGCCTATATGCCACGCATGTTCATACTAGTTGTGCCTTTCTACTTCACTTACTGCGCTACATTACTCAGGTTCGTACGTCAACTCCTGGGTACATGTCTGTCTCATGGTTCCAGTCCCACGTGTTCTTCATAGATGGAACGATCCATATCATCGCAGTTAGTGTGGCTCCCCACAATGGAGACTCATCCAAACTATGGCCAGCCTCGACACGGAGCAGTCGCGTGCACTGGGAAGCGGTGATCTCTCGGCCGTCGCGCTGCTTCAAAGCTGGCGCCAGTGAGAGGTCACCTCCGCTCTGGCCGGGCATTAATGCGGCACTAACGCTCCAGGGCGACGCTGACCGTTTCATGCGGGGAAGCGCGCTGGGAAGGGAGTATTGGTTTTGAACCGTTTCAGGTGTAGTACTGGTAGTTTGCAAAACTACTCAATTATTGCACTTAGTTTTCTAAGAGATTGTGGTAAAAAAACGTTACTCCATAGCCCGCTTCCCTTCTCCTTCCTCTTCCACCGCCCGCGCACGTCCGCGGGAAGCGACCGGTCAACCCTTATATAGGAGTGCTAGCACAAAAAGATGCATGCATGACCACTAAAATTTCCAAATTAAAGCACCATGTCATTACCTTCGGCCGGCCATGGCTACCGGGCGACGGCGACCAGAGAAGAGGCGGCGGGAGGGCAATGAATGCAGCTACTATTTGGGTTCGCCGTCTGGCTTAAATAAATGCACACCATCACGTGTACCCGCAGGTGCACAAATTGTAACATACATGTCTGCTTAAGAGGGCGTCACGTAACTGGTGTGTGTGTGAGATTCTGAGAGACAGAGTGCGTGTGTGCGACTCTACTCTTCGGACATGTACTCAACCTTTTGCATCGGGATATAAGTATAATGGTATTACACTTTAGCTAGTGATTTACGTGGCCATGTTAACGTGGCTGTGTAAAAAAAGTCACTTCCTGCTCGTGATTTGTGTTATATAATTACAAGCAAGATGCTCATGCATTGCACGAAACATTAGTTTGCATTTTTTTACAAAACACCTATTGTGATTGACCCATGCAGGTGTAATCCCATGTGTAAAAACTACTGATATCTCGAGAATTTTATCGGAAAACTGGTATCTTGATAATTTCATCGAAAAAATGATAGATGAGAGATAAGGTGAGGAGGAGTGGAGCATGGTGGTGACTGGTGGTCGGACTGGGCGAAGGCATGGGGATGGACGGCGTCGGAAGGCGGCAGCGGCAACCATGCTAGATTGTTCCAGAGACTTCCTTTTTTAATTGCTCAGGAATGAGGTTGTGGGAGATAAGGCTGTGGAGAGAGGTGCGGGTATCTTTTGTAAAATTATCATAGTTTGCTTTCTATCCGTCAGATATAGATCGGGTGGTCTATATTACAAGATGGCAGGCACACCATCATCACCAACACGGTTTTTTATAAGAGTAGAGATGATAAGTTTGCTAACTACTAAAGTAAAGTGGAATTTGTCCATGTTATACAAGTAAATTAAGGTGATTGTTTATCATACGGGTAAGGTTGGACGAAGGGTGGTAGGAAAAAATGCTCCGCCTAGAGCATGTGTTTGTGAGATGGAGTCTTAGTGTGTGCGTGTGTGTCTAGGGGGTGGGTGGGTGCGTGATACGTCTCCAATGTATCTATAATTTTTGATTGCTCCATGCTAAATTATCTACTGTTTTGGACATTATTGGGCTTTATTATCCACTTTTATATTATTTTTGGGACTAACCTATTAACCGGAGGCCCAGCCCAGAATTGCTGTTTTTTGCTTGTTTTAGGGTTTCAAAGAAAAGGAATATCAAACGGAGTCCAAACGGAATGAAACCTTCGGGAACGTGATTTTCTCAACGAACAAGACCCAGGAGACTTGGACCCTACGTCAAGACACAAAAGAGGAGGCCACAAGGTAGGGGGCGCGCCTTCCCCCCGGCGCGCCTTCCACCCTCGTGGGCCCTGTCGGTGTCAAAACCGGCGGATCTCGGGTAGTGGGTCCCGAACTGTGCGTCTAGGCCGAATGGTAACAGGAGGCAGGGAACACGATGTTTTACCCAGGTTCGGGCCCTCTTGATGGAGGTAAAACCCTACGTCCTACTTGATTAATATTGATGATATGGGTAGTACAAGAGTAGATCTACACGAGATCAAGGAGGCTAAACCCTAGAAGCTAGCCTATGGTATGATTGTTGTATATGGAGTTGTATATGCTATCGACTAGCCTGGCCCTGGTTTATATAATGCACCAGAGGCCTAGGTTAACAAGAGTCCTAGCCGAATACGCCGGTGGGAAGAAGTCCTTGTCTTGATCGCCAAGTCTTGTGGAATATTCCTTGTATGCGGCAGCTGTCCGAACTGGCCCATGAGTATACGGCCATGGGGGTCCTCGGCCCAATCTAATAGATCGGGAGATGACGTGGTGAGTACCCCCTAGTCCAGGACACCGTCAGTAGCCCCCTGAACAGGTCTTCAAGTTAGGGACGCTCCTCGATTCTTCCGAACTGTTCTTCATCTTCGGTCTTCGATCTTGAAAACTGGTTCAACAAATCTTCTTTATCTTCGATCCTGAGGATCGCCGAAATGCATTCAACGACTTCACACGTCGGGTATCCGAGGAGCCCCTTTAAGTTTCCGGCCTTTATCAATGCCTTGTTATTTTTATGCCACACCTTGGGTTTGAAGTTGTTCCCGGGAGGCAGTGTCCTCTTGCGTCCGAGCTCCAACGCTGGACTGCATTAGAGGTATCTTTTGCAGCCGAGCACCAATGCCGGACTGCTTTCCGAGCTCCAACGCCGGAATGTATCCGAGCTCCAATGCCAGAATGTGTCCAAGCTCCAACGCCGGACTATATCCGAGGTGTCATATCACCTTGGTTCAAAAAAGTTGAAGGAGTTTAGCCGAGCTTAATGCCGGAAATGCCCTCTTTGGAGCCAGCCACTAGCGCCCGAGCTTTATGCCGGACTGCTTCCGAGGTGGTGCACCATCCCGACTATGGGCCGATTTTTTGTCAATATTTTTTATTGGTGCAATTTATTCTCTGCCGAGATATATAGCAAGTAGCCCTCAAGGTGTGTATCGGTCTAAAACCCGAGATGCACATGAAGGATGACATAAGACCGCTGATCCCAGTAGCCGCTGAGACTCAGGTTGATTTGCAAAATCGGCCTGAGGATCAAGTCCTAGCTCGGCAGAATACTTCGGGACACAAAAGCGGCGTGCTCAGTCCTCAAGACTCAGGTTGGGTGCGGCCGACCAACCTGAGGATCAAAATCTCCTCGGAAACTATATTGCACATAAAATTTTCTGCATTGGACAAGCAATGCAGTAGCCCCCGAGACACTGGTCGGGTGGCAACACCAGATCAGGGGATCGATGTGCCCCTTTAATATTTGTAAATAATAAGCCCGAAGCCCAGTAGCCCCCAAGCCTTAATGCGGGCACGGGTGGCCGAATTAAGGATCAATATCCATAGTAAAATCACAAATTATGTGTAATGACTCTATGTATCCAAGTACTTTACGTCATTAATGCTCGGATCCGCATTGTACAAAACTTTGTTGACCGACCATCGGCTTCCACCTCCTCGGCCAGTAGCCGAGGAGTGTTTGTCCTACTTTATAAAGCCTTTATGAGGGCAAAGATTTACAACAAACAAGGCAATCTGGCCATACGGTTTTATAAACAAAGGTACGCAGAGAGTTATATTACTGTTTAACAGAAGAAATGTCTTCCAAAGAAAATAGTCCCGCTATCGGTTCCTTTCTTTGGGTTGTCATGCTAAGCATGATCATTAAACCTCAGCTCTAATGTAAGAGCAAAATATTGAGGATTTAGTTTGGGAGGCTATTTAATAGCCCCTGGAAGTGTTCGGCGACAGTCGGGGTCAAGCCGTAAACACTTCGGCCAATGTTATGAACGGCCCATCATTTAACATAGTCATCGGATCGCTGACCAGTTTACGCTTATTGTGAAAGTCAGTTTTCGGCTTTCTCCACTGAGGTGCTTAACCATGTGAGCTGGAAGCACAATCGCAGTGGTTCTCCCTTTGCACGCCTAGCCGAACAAAATGGAACGTAGGAAGCAAGTGCAGGAGCCGGGCAACCCAACTATTGACCGAAGACACAATTCGAAACCAATGCATATATAGCAATATCTGAGAATGTTTTTGCCGAATCCCTAAAGGTGTCCGACGTTGCACTACGAGAGTAATGCTGGAAAAGCACAAATAGTTTAAAAGTGCCAAAAAGCTTGGAAAACCAAGAAACGTTAGTAAAAACATGACGTCCAAACAACATCTAGTGTTCGGTGCCAATCCAAAAGTTGGTCTTAGAAAAAGGAAGTGCTTCTCTCGTGCTTTAACATGATACATCCTATCTCAAGACTTCGAGCGGGTCAGCCTACGGCTTCAACCTCCTATCTCGAGGGCGGAGTACTTCTCATCAGGCGAGTTTAGCAAACTAAACTCTAGCGGCTTTGAGAGAGAAATTAGGCTCCCCGGCTAGTGACCGCACACTCGTGTCAAAAAAGGAGTGATAAATAATAATAAAAATTTGCAACGACTAAGAAGAAGAACACTTATTATAAAACGGCTCAAATAAACTTAAGAGCCCCCAAGTGACTTGGGTAGAAGAATGATTGCATGTACCGAAGTACTTATATCATATCTATGTTCAACCAAACTTTAAACGCATCTTAACCGACCGTCAGCTTCTCCCTCTTCGGTCAAGGACCGAAAAGTGTTATGTACTCCATCGGTCGTGAATATCGACGGTGTTTCCAATAACCAGGCAATCAGGCCATAAGGCTGTAACAGACAAAGCGCGCTCAGGGAACTTATGCTATATTACCGTGAAGTGTAAGAAGCATCTTCGAAGAAAATAGTACCCCCACCGATACCTTTCTTCGGTGCTCATTGTTATTATGAGACTTGTGCAATAGATTTTTTATACTCATGAGTTCCGTTGTGTGCCGACCATCATTGAATAACTATAAGAGCGCTAGCTTTCGGCTTCACCCAGTCTGAGGCCCAGCTCGGGTGACCCGATCGTGACAATCGCAGAGGTGCTCCCTTTACTCCCTAGCCGAACAATCGGAAACGTAGGGGTAAACACAGGAGCGAGGCAACCCAGCTTGCAAATCGCTTAAGTCAATATGGTGCATATTGTGGCATAATACACGAACAAGGAACGAAGCCGTACAAGTATAATCATATGCAAGTGGAAAAGCTTCATGAAGGAAGCCCCCAAATGAATTGGGTATTTGAATTTATGCGTCACAAACAAAGTTTGGACAAGGAAAAATTTTTACAAGCAACTTTTTTACAAAAAAAGTACAATGCTTGGTCGAACCGAACACAAGGTAGAAATTAAAGCTTTGAGCATGAAAGCGACTTAGCGGGTTAATGTGTTTGGTATTGATGACGTGGTCCGAGCTTGATGCGGGGCAAGGTTCCATCCCTCAAGCCGGTCCCGAGGTGGCGGAGCGGAGGGCTTGACACGCCGAAGTGGTGACATGGCACGATCAATGCAGACCGGCAGAGTGACGCCGAAGTCTCCGGATCATTTTCCTGTGCACAAAAAATAGTGCAAACCGGAGATAATAGTAATAATGATAATTAAAAAAAATCGTTGCATAATAAATAATTTATGCAAAGTGAGTAATAAAAGAAATATGGCCTGGCGCCGAAGTCAAGTCGATGCAGGGCGTCGGCGTGATGCGGTAAAGGCGTGGCAAAGCCTGAATTCGCAGGTCGGTCCAAGCTCCGGATGCAGCGTTCGCCGGACTATGTACGGAAACTGATCAAACCACCACGCGACCGTCGTTAATGCGGTCACCATTTGATAGACCTGTGTACATATGATGGACAAGCCAGAGTAATAATTCCTTGAGAAAAACGAACCCAAACAAGCAAAAAAATACTGGGATTAATAGCACCTGGTTTATTTGTTGTAGCAATCCGAAGGAAGGTGATTCCCAAAATTGGGACTCAATCCGCACACCCATTACCTGATGGGCGATAAAACGACGGCATGGCAATGCTGGTAAAGCTCGACTCGCCGAGGCAAAGCCCTCGGCCCAGCTAACGTGACGGAGCTGGTCGGCTAGTGATGCCGAAGTGTCCGGAGTAGGTTGATGAAGAGATGGCGAAGCCCCCGGTCCAGCCGAGATGTCGAAGCCTCGAAGTCAGCCGATGAGTCGATGTAGGTCGGCGTGATGGACACCAGCTTGAAGAAGCAATAGTGCGGCCCTGTCGATGCAGGTCGTGACGTGGTCGATGCCGGCTTGATGAAGCGACCGTGCGGCGATGCCGGTATGCCCGCTCCGTGTAATCCGTGGGGAGGCGATGTTGATGATGATTTATCCTTCTCGATGCCGGACTCTTGTTCGGCTTGCGGAGATGATGATCTGAAGAAGTTGAGCTCAGCTAAAGTGACGACGTGTCTAGCGCAGGTCGGCAGCCGTGGAGTAATATTGTCGGACTGATTTGACACCAGCATGATGTTGAAGATCATGTTCAAAAGAACTTAATATTAGTGGGATGTGTTCGGGAACGAAACACAATACCCCATACAAAACTTCCTTCAAAAGGGATGTCCGAAATCCTGTTCATAAAAAAGACGAACTCGGGTCGGATTCGTTTTCGCGCAGAAAACAGATCCGAAAAGTGATGCACTAATCGGAAGGTTCCAGGAGTTTGGACGGTCGGATCGAGCTGAAATTTTTTGAGGTGGTAGATATAGGAATTCCACAGCCGATCAATGGTTGGATCTTTCAAAGGACGTTCGAGCTAGAAGCTGGACACCACGCCCAAAACTCTTCCAGATTCCCGTCCAGATTTGACAGGGCTCCGGTATATCATAGATTGCCAGAGATTCCTCCATCGGAACTCGACGAAATTTTCCAGGGTTGTTGTAGATTCGATTCCACACAATTCCACTGAAGCGATCGTTAAAGCGATGCTCGAGCAGGCGGTGGCGGCGGATACGCGTTCGCTGTTTGGAAAAACAGCACGGTCGCTTGAGGGCAATGTTGACGTTGAGCCCCCAAGCTCCATAGATGATTCCTCCGTGATCTTGCTAGAGATCGGAGTTGATGTTTGATGAAGGCCCTCGTCCGAACATGGTGATCCGAACACAGGGTGCAATTCTTGGTTGAACCAAGGTGACCAGTCGAGCTGGTGACGAAGATGCTGAAGTCGCAGTTGATCTGCAGGCGAGCCATCAATCCTTTTGTCGATCACACAGCGGAACTCTTAATGAAAGCACCAATGTCGGTGTCAAAACCGGCGGATCTCGGGTAGTGGGTCCCAAACTGTGCGTCTAGGCCGGATGGTAATAGGAGGCAGGGAACACGATGTTTTACCCAGGTTCGGGCCCTCTTGATGGAGGTAAAACCCTACGTCCTACTTGATTAATATTGATGATATGGGTAGTACAAGAGTAGATCACGAGATCAAGGAGGCTAAACCCTAGAAGCTAGCCTATGGTATGATTGTTGTATATATTGTATATCTATCGACTAGCCTGGCCTGGTTTATATAATGCAACCAGAGGCTAGGTAACAAGAGTCCTAGCCGAATACGCCGGTGGGGAGAAGTTCCTTGGTCTTGATCGCCAAGTCTTGTGGAATCTTCCTTGTATGCGCAGCTGTCCGAACTGCCGAACTGGCCCATGAGTATACGGCCATGGTCCTCGGCCCAATCTAATAGATCGGGAGATGACGTGGTGAGTACCCCCTAGTCCAGGACACCGTCGGTAGCCCCCTGAACAGGTCTTCAAGTTAGGGACGCTCCTCGATTCTTCCGAACTGTTCTTCATCTTCGGTCGTCGATCTTGAAAACTGGTTCAACAAATCTTCTTTATCTTCGATCCTGAGGATCGCCGAAATGCATTCAACGACTTCACATGTCGGGTATCCGAGGAGCCCCTTTAAGTTTCCGGCCTTTATCAATGCCTTGTTATTTTTATGCCACACCTCGGGTTTGAAGTTGTTCCCGGGAGGCAGTGTCCTCTTGCGTCCGAGCTCCAACGCTGGACTGCATTAGAGGTATCTTTTGCAGCCGAGCACCAATGCCAGACTGCTTTCCGAGCTCCAACGCCGGAATGTATCCGAGCTCCAACGCCGGACTGTGTTTGTTGAGGGCGATGAATTGTGGTTTTATGATCAAGTCTATCTATGAACAATATTTGAATCTTCTCTGAATTCTTTTATGTATGATTAGTTATCTTTGCAACTCTCTTCGAATTATCAGTTTGGTTTGGACTACTAGATTGATTTTTCTTGCAATGGGAGAAGTGCTTAGCTTTGGGTTCAATCTTGCGGTGTCCTTTCCCAGTGACAGTAGGGGGAGCAAGGCATGTATTGTATTGTTGCCATCGAGGATAACAAGATGGGGTTTTCATCATATTGCATGAGTTTATCCCTCTACATCATGTCATCTTGCTTAAGGCGTTACTTTGTTTTTTACTTAATACTCTAGATGCATGCTGGATAGCGGTCGATGAGTGGAGTAATAGTAGTAGATGCAGGCAGGAGTCGATCTACTTGTCTTGGACGTGATGCCTATATACATGATCATGCCTAGATATTCTCATAACTATGCTCAATTCTGTCAATTGCTCAACAGTAATTTGTTCACCCACCGTAGAATACTTATGTTCTCGAGAGAAGCCACTAGTGAAACCTATGGCCCCCGGGTCTATCTTCATCATATTAATCTCCTACTGCTTAGTTATTTCCTTTGCTTTTTACTTTGCTTTCACTTTACTTTGCATCTTTATCACAAAAATACCAAAAATATTATCTTATCATATCTATCAGATCTCACTCTCGTAAGTGGCCGTGTAGGGATTGACAACCCCTTATCATGTTGGTTGCGAGGATTTATTTGTTTTGTGCAGGTGCGAGGGACTCGCACGTAGCCTCCTACTGGAATTTGTTAGAATACTCGATGTGCTTCGCTTATATCTTTTGATTTATATAGTTTTGCTCTAGTACTTCACTTATATCTTTTAGAGCAGGGTGGTCGATTTGTTTTATAGAAACTATTGATCTCTCATGCTTCACTTAGATTATTTTGAGTGTCTTAAATAGCATGGTAATTTGCTTAAAATCCTAATATGCTTGGTCTACAAGATTAATAATAAAACATTCTTATGAGTGTGTTGAATACTATGAGAAGTTTGATGCTTGATAATTGTTTTGAGATATGAAGATGGTGATATTAAAGTTGTGCTAGTTGAGTAGTTGTGAATTTGAAGAATACTTGTGTTAAAGTTTGCGATTCCCATAGCATGCATGTATGGTGGACCGTTATGTGATGAAGTCGGAGCTCGATTTATTTATTAATTGTCTTCCTTATGAGTGGCGGTCGGGGACGAGCGATGGTCTTTTCCTACCAATCTATCCCCCTAGGAGCATGCGCGTAATACTTTTCTTTGATAACTTGTAGATTTTTGCAATAATTATATGAGTTCTTTATGACTAATGTTGAGTCCATGGATTATACGCACTATCACCCTTCCACCATTGCCAGCCTCTCTAATACCGCGCACCTTTCGCCGGTATCATACACCCACCATATACCTTCCTCAAAACAGCGACCATACCTACCTATTATAGCATTTCCGTAGCCATTCCGAGATATATTGCCATGCAACTTTCCACCGTTTCGTTGATTATGACACACTCCATCATTGTCATATTGCTTAACATGATCATGTGTAACATCCCAAAATTTCAATTTGGAATGTTATACACTAGATCATCATTGCATATCATAATTATTTCATTTTGGTTGATCCGAGTTGGGGATTTCGTTATCTTCATATTTTAGTTGTCTCAAATTTTGAAAATACGGTCATTTGATTTATTTATTTTATCTTCAATTATTTCTATTATAAAAATTATGAGAGAGGGAATAAAATGACTTTCCCAAAATAAAGAAATATTGAGGATTTAATAAAAAATCAAATAAGATTTTATTTGCTATTTTATTTGAATTTAGGAAAAATGTGCGTTTTTTAAAATTGCATTTAGGCCCCAAATAAATGTTCATCCTGTGCGGCTTGATTTTAGAAGCCGGGGAAATTTTATTTCAGGATTTTTGGAGTCCGTTTAGTATTTCTTTCATTCGTTTTTCTGCGCGGAATTATTAAAAAAAATAAAAAAATCCAAACCGACTCCGGGCCGTACCCGAGCGGGACTCCGCCCGGGGGGCCTTTTTAAGCCGACCCCGCCGAGCCGCCGAAGCCCACCAGCCCGAGCCGCCGAAACCCTTGCGCCGCGCCGCTGCCGCCGCGCCGCCCCGCGCCACCTCGCCGCTGCCGCCGCCCCGCCCCGCGCCGCCTCGCCGCCGCCCCGCTGCCCGAGGTAGCCGCCGTCGCCGGCGGTTTTCCTCAGAAAACCGCCCGGTTTTTTAGATCCGTTTTTTTATTAGAACGGTTTTTTTACGGTTTAGTTATTTAGCGAGCGTTCGCTCGTTCGTTCGTTTTAACGAATGTGTTCATCGGTTAGATCCAGATAACGAACGTTCCTTCATTAATCTGTTCGTCGTTTTTCTTTTTCTCGGATTTTCCGCGATTATTTCTGATCGCGATTTCTGATCCGATTTTCGTTTTAGTATAACTTTTCGCTCGTTTATCGGAATCAGGCGATTCAAGCGCCTGGAGTTTCATCTCGAAACCCTATTTCCGTTTAACCAACTTAAACAAGTTTTGGCTTCCGTAAAAATTGCCTTAGATCCAGAATAGTAAATGAAGGCTGTTTCTTTTGCTGTTTGTCTTTCGTTGCTTCGTTCGATTTGATTCTTTTTGCCAACCGGAGTTCTTAAGTTGAACTTTTTGGTTAGATCTCTTATTTGAGTTTTACCCGTGCATTAGTTGAGTACTTATTGTGTGTTTGTTTGTTTGCGATAGAGTACCGGGAGTGCGCCGCTTGTTACTTCGAATCGCTAGGTTTCCCGGATCATCAGCAAGGCAAGTAACACTTTGATCATACCTCCTACTACCCAGTTTTATTGCATTAGATCAATCCTCACACATTGCATGATTAGGATCTAATTAAATTGTGGGTTTGGGGAGTAGTTGAGGTAGAACCTATTACCTGTTTATTATCAAACCTTTGGGAGTTACTCTACGTTTGCGTATGGTTGCTATGCCATGCTAGTAGACGTGGATTGGGTGAGTGTATCCATGACAGATGTGAGCTTTGTTAATTAATGGTTTATTTAAGGTGGCAACCTAAACACACATCTGGGTGGATTGAGGCACCTGGGTATTCCAGCGATTGCCTGTTTTCTTTTGGACCGCCACCCAGGCTCAAAGGGATCATGAGATTATTCATACTAGAAACTTCCGTGTGCAGCCACAAGCTATTATGGGCTCTAGCATAGTTGACTAAGTCGTGTGAACTCTTACAGTGGTAGACTAGCAGATGTAGGGGATGTAGGTTGGTACGGTCTACCCATTCGTAAGGTGCTAGCGCTTCTGAAAGACTACGTCTCGGTCATCCATTTCTCAAACACCATGTAGTGCGAGAAAACCCACAGAGGAGATCGAGTGTTGTGGGGAAAAGTGCGCAAACCTCTACAGAGTGTATAAACTAATCATGGTTAGCCGTGTCCCCGGTTATGGACATCTTGAGTATCTAGTACCTGGATTATCATGTGAATCTCAACATGTTACTCTAAAAATTAATTTTGCTGGGTTTTGTTTAATGATGATGTTTAATTGGGATTGAGAATGCTGTCAACCATTCTCAATGTTTATCAACCACCATGATAGTTAAATAAATTTATTCCTTTGCAGTAGGGAAAAATTGGCTTTACGCAAAACTGTAACCATAGAGCTTTCCACCAGCCAAATATGCATATAGAATAGCTGTTTCATTCCATTACTCTCTATGTGTTACATTGCCAGCATATTCCATGTGCTGACCCATTTTCGGGCTGCAATGTTAATGTTGCAGACTTTTCAGACGACGATTAAGGAGTTTTAGGTCGTGGTTCTATACTCAGTGATGCCGTTGGAGTTGATGGACTCACTTATCTTCCAAGCCTTCCGCTGTTATGCTTATTAGATGGCCTTAAGCCATATTTATTGTAATAAGTTCTCTTTTGAGACACTCGATGTAATAAGTGTGTGATTGCTACTCTGCTATAAGTCCTTCAAGTACTGTGTGGTGTCAGCATTACTGATCCAGGGATGACACCGGACCATAGAGATTGGACCATTTGAGGTCTGGTCGCTACATCATGTAGTTGACATATTATTTGTGGCAAAGCCACCGTTCATAATTCTTTCATACATGTCACTCATGAGTCATCGCATATCCCGGTACACCGCCGGAGGCATTCATATAGAGTCATATTTTGTTCTAAGTATCGAGTTGTAATTGTTGAGTTGTAAGAAAATAAAAGTGTGATGATTATCATTATTAGAGCATTGTCCCAGTAAGGAAAGGATGATGGAGACTATGATTTCCCCACAAGTCGGAATGAGACTCCGGAAAAAAAATAAAAAAAGGGAGAAAGAAAAGAGGCCATAAAAATAAGAAATGGCCCAAATAAAAAAATGAGGGAAAAAGAGAGAAGGGGCAATGCTACTATCCTTTTACCACACTTGTGCTTCAAAGTAGCACCATGATATTCATAGTAGAGAGTCTCTCATTTCGTCACTTTCATATACTAGTGGGAATTTTTCATTATAGAACTTGGCTTGTTGATACGTCTCCAACGTATCTGTAATTTTTGATTGCTCCATGCTATATTATCTACTGTTTTGAACATTATTGGGCTTTATTATCCACTTTTATATTATTTTTGGGACTAACCTATTAACCGGAGGCCCAGCCCAGAATTGTTGTTTTTTTCCTATTTTAGGGTTTCAAAGAAAAGGAATATCAAACGGAGTCCAAACGGAATGAAACCTTCAGGAACGTGATTTTCTCATCGAATACAACTCAGGAGACTTGGACCCTACGTCAAGACACGTAATAGGAGGCCACGAGGTAGGGGGCGCGCCTACCCCCCCAGGCGCGCCCTCCACCCTCGTGGCCCCCCTGTTGTTCCACTGACATACTTCTTCCTCCTATATATACCCACGTACCCCCAAACGATCATATACGGAGCCAAAACCCTAATTCCATCGCCGTAACTTTCTGTATCCACGAGATCCCATCTTGGGGCCTAGCTAAGGGCGTTAAATGATAGCGCTTGTTGGGAGGAAACCCAATCTTATTTTTATTCATTGCTTTTTGCTCCTGTTTAGTAATAAATAATTTATCTAGCCTCTGTTTTGGTTGTGTTTTTGTGTTTAATTGGTGTTTGTGCCAAGTATAACCGTTTGGAAGACTTGGGGAAAGTCTTGTTACACTCGCTGTAAAAAACAGAAACTTTAGCGCTCACGAGAACTGCTGCCATTTTTATTTGGAAAGTGATATTTAGTTAAATTTTTTTTGAAGATGATTAATATATAAATTCCTCACGTCCATAAATTTATTTTAGAATTTTTGGGGTTCTAGATCTTGCGCTAGCTACAGATTACTACAGACTGTTCTGTTTTTGACAGATTCTGTTTTTCGTGTGTTGTTTGCTTATTTTGATGAATCTATGGCTAGTAAAATAGTTTATAAACCATAGAGAAGTTGGAATACAGTAGGTTTAACACCAATATAAATAAATAATGAGTTCATTACAGTAACTTGAAGTGGTCTTTTGTTTTCTTTCGCTAACGGAGCTCACGACATTTTCTACTTTGAGTTTTGTGTTGTGAAGTTTTCAAGTTTTGGGTAAAGATTTGATGGATTATGGAACAAGGAGTGGCAAGAGCCTAATCTTGGGGATGCCCATGTCACCCCCAAGATAATCGAAGGACACCTAAAAGCCAAAGCTTGGGGATGCCCCGGAAGGCATCCCCTCTTTCGTCTACTTCTATCGGTAACTTTACTTGGATCTATATTTTTATTCGCCACATGATATGTGCTTTGCTTGGAGCGTCTTGTATTATTTGAGTCTTTATTTGTTAGTCTACCACAATCATCCTTGCAGCAAACACCTTTTGAGAGAGCCATACATGATTTGGAATTTTTTAGAATACTCTATGTGCTTCGCTTATATCGTTTGAGTTATATTGTTTTGCTCTAGTCCTTCACTTATATCTTTTAGAGCACGGTGGTCGATTTGTTTTATAGAAACTATTGATCTCTCATGCTTCACTTAGATTATTTTGAGAGTCTTAAATAGCATGGTAATTTTCTTAAAATCCTAATATGCTTGGTCTACAAGATTAATAATAAACTTTCTTATGAGTGTGTTGAATACTATGAGAAGTTTGATGCTTGATAATTGTTTTGAGATATGAAGATGGTGATATTAAAGTTGTGCTAGTTGAGTAGTTGTGAATTTGAAGAATAATTGTGTTAAAGTTTGTGATTCCCATAGCATGCACGTATGGTGAACTGTTATGTGATGAAGTCGGAGCATGATTTATTTATTGATTGTCTTCCTTATGAGTGGCGGTCGGGGACGAGCGATGGTCTTTTCCTCCCAATCTATCCCCCTAGGTGCATGCGCGTAATACTTTGCTCATGGCTCATGCTCATGTATAGTGCTATATCCATGGCTCACGCTACAGTTCTCCCTTTTTGTCTTCTCCACAACCACCATTCTATTCCACCTATAGTGCTATATCCATGGCTCACGCTCATGTATTGCGTGAAGATTGAAAAAGTTTTGAGAATGTCAAAATTATGAAACAATTGCTTGGCTTATCATCGGGGTTGTGCATGATTTAAATACTTTGTGTGGTGAAGATAGAGCATAGCCAGACTATATGATTTCGTTGGGATAACTTTCTTTGGCCATGTTATTTTGAGAAGACATAATTACTTTGTTAGTATGCTTGAAGTATTATTATTTTTATGTCAATATGAACTTTTGTCTTGAATCTTTTGGATCTGAATATTCATACCACAATTAAGAAGAATTACATTAAAATTATGCCAAGTAGCACTCCGCATCAAAAATTCTGTATTTATCATTTACCTACTCGAGGGCGAGCAGGAATTAAGCTTGGGATGCTTGATACGTCTCCAACATATCTATAATTTTTGATTGCTCCACGCTATATTATGTACTGTTTTCGACATTATTGGGCTTTATTATCCACTTTTATATTAATTTTGGGACTAACCTATTAACCGGAGGCCCAGCCCAGAATTGTTTTTTTTTGCCTGTTTTAGGGTTTCGAAGAAAAGGAATATCAACGGAGTCCAAACGGAATGAAACCTTTGGGAACGTGATTTTCTCAACGAACAAGACCCAGGAGACTTGGACCCTACGTCAAGACACAAAAGAGGAGGACACGAGGTAGGGGGGCGCGCCTACCCCCCAGGCGCGCCCTCCACCCTCGTGGGCCCCCTGTTGCTCCACCGACGTACTCCTTCATCCTATATATACCTACGTACCCCCAAACGACCAGATATGGAGCCAAAACCCTGATTCCACAACCGCAGCTTTCTGTATCCACGAGATCCCATCTTGGGGCCTGTTCCGGAGCTCCACCGGAGGGGGCATCGATCACGGAGGGCTTCTACATCAACACCATAGCCCCTCTGATGAAGTACGAGTAGTTCACCTCAGACCTACGGGTCCATAGTTAGTAGCTAGATGGCTTCTTCTCTCTTTTTGGATCTCAATACAAAGTTCTCCCCCTCTCTTGTGGAGAACTATTTGATGTAATCTTCTTTTTGCGGTGTGTTTGTTGAGACCGATGAATTGTGGGTTTATGATCAAGTCTATCTATGAACAATATTTGAATCTTCTCTGAATTCTTTTATGTATGATTGATTATCTTTGCAAGTCTCTTCGAATTATCAGTTTGGTTTGGCCTACTAGATTGATCTTTCTTGCAATGGGAGAAGTGCTTAGATTTGGGTTCAATCTTGCGGTGTCCTTTCCCAGTGACAGTAGGGGCAGCAAGGCACGTATTGTATTGTTGCCATCGAGGATAACAAGATGGAGTTTTCATCATATTGCATGAGTTTATCCCTCTACATCATGTCATCTTGCTTAAGGCGTTACTTCGTTTTTTACTTAATACTCTAGATG